>NC_092397.1:6813694-6919328 GCF_030028105.1 Mobula birostris
GACTCCAGGATCAAAGAGTCAGGACAAAAAAAGTTGAGAGAGGAAGAGACAGAGGAGGAGAGGCGTGCACGTCTCCAGGATCAGAGACAAACAACAAACAGCAGAAGAGATGAAGAGACGGGGGATGAAAGGGCTGCACGTCTCCAGAATGACAACGAGATTTGCTGAGGATGCCCACAGGCAAATGAATCTCAGGGTTGTATGCGGTGACCTATATGCATTCTGAGAAAAATTACTTTGAACTTTGGTCATATATATATATATATCTTACTGTAATTTATAGTAATTTTAATATATTGGACTGTATTCCTGCTGCAAAACAAATTTTACGACATACGTCAATTATTCTGATAAGAACGTGAAGGGTGTAGACAGTGTGAATGCCCACAGTCAGCAAGAACCCTCACAGTCTTTCTCCGAGGGTTGGGGAATCAGGAGCCAGAGGGCACAGGTTTAAGGTGGGAGGGGAAGGAATTAGTCGGGACCCGACTGGCAGTTCTGTCGCCCCGAGGGAGGTCAGTACATGGAGCGAGCTGCCAGGGCTGTGGTTGGTACAGGGCGGGACGGTAGCCTAGCCGTCAGCATTAACACTTTACAGCGCTGGCGATCGGGGTTCGATTCCTGCCGCTGCCTGTAAGGTGGCCGTACGTCCTCTCCGTGGCCACGCGGGTTTCCTCTGGGTGCTCCAGTTTCCTCCCACGTGCCAAGTTAGGGTGAGGAAGATGTGGCCGTGCTACGTCGGCACTAGAAACGTCGGAATGTGTGAGCCGCTGACGCAAACAGCGCACTTCACCGCCTGTTTCGATGTACCTATGACAGATAAACCTTCAAATCTTTATCTTCCAACGAACACCATTTACAAGACGGTTGGACGGGTACAAGGATAGGGAAGGGCTTAGACCTGAGGGATTTTGGCCAAACGCAGGCTGAGTCGTGGCAAAGTACAGCACAGAAACAGGCCATTCAGCCCATCTAGACCATACCGAAGCCATTTAAACTGCCTCCTCCCATCAATCTACCTCAGGACCACAACCCTCCGTACCCCTCCCATCCATGTACCCATTCAAACTTCTCTTAAACATTGGGATCGAGCTCACATCCACCACTTGTGAGGGCAGCTCATTCCACACTCTCACCACCCTCTGAGTGAAGAAGTTTCCCCTCACGTTCCCTTTAGCCTTTCACCCTTAACCCATGACCTTTGGTTGTAGTCCCACCCGACCTCAGTGGAAAAAACCTGCTTGCACTTACCCTATCTATACCGGGCATAATTTTGTATACCTCTCTCAAATCTCCCCTCAGTCTTCTACGTTTCAAGAAATAAAGTCCTAACCTATTCAATCTTTCCCTATAAGACCTGGATACATTCTTGTAAATTTCTCTGTACTCTTTCAACCTTGCTTAAACCTTCCCTGTAGGTAGATAACCAAAACTGCACACAGTACCCCAAATTGGGCCTCACTAGTGTCTTACACAACTTCAACATAACGTCCCACTTCCTGTACTCAAACATCCCGCCTTCACTCAATGTTTAAAGGGATCCAGGCCTAATGTGGCCAAGTGAGACCAGCTGAGATATCTTGGTCAGCACGGCCCAGATGGGCCGAAGGGCCTGTTTCTAGGCTGTACAACCATCCAGACTAACGCAGAGGGCTCCTAACGACATTTTAAAACCACTTTTAATCTCGGTGGCAAGATAAAGTTCCCAGTGAATTGGCAGGTTTAAGGGGATCAGGACACACATTGCCATGAGCTGCTGGGACTTCCAAACAAAGGGAGCAGTGATTAATCAGCTCTCAAACAAATCCTTCCTCAGGCGAGGTGACTAAAACCGCCAACAATACTCCCAACCACAAACAAGAGAAAATCTACAGACGCTGGAAATCCAGAGCAACACACAGACACAAAATGCTGGAGGAACTCAGCAGGCCAGGCAGCATCCATGGAAAAGATAAATGGTCGACGTTTTGGGGCGAGGCCCTTCAGCAGGACTGGCAGAACACTCCCAAACACAGCCATCACTGATTGAGGTTCAATTCCCATCGCTGCCCGCGAGGAGTTTGTACGTTCTCCCCGTGACCGCGTGGGTTTCCTCCGGGTGCTCCGGTTTCCTCCCAAGACATACCGGTTGGGGTTAACGAGCTGCAGGCGCGCTACGTTGCTGTCAGTCCCCCCCACCGGCCCAGCGTAATCCTCGCCGATCCGACTCGGACACACTCTACCGCATGTTTTGATGTAATAAAGCCGACGTCTCTCGTTCATCCAAACGTTGAACGCAAGAGGTTCTGCAGACGCTGGAAATCCGGAGGAACACACACAAAACAGTTTTGGTCTCCAAATCTGAGGAAGGACATTCTTGCTATTGAGGGAGTGCAGCGTAGGTTCACAAGGTTAATTCCCGGGATGGTGGGACTGTCATATGTCAAGATTGGAGCAACTGGGCTTGTATACACTGGAATTTAGAAGGATGAGAGGGGACCTGATTGAAACATATAAGATTATTAAGGGATTGGACACGCTGGAGGCAGGAAGCATGTTCCCGCTGATGGGTGAGTCCAGAACCAGAGGCCACAGTTTAAGAATAAGGGGTAGGCCATTTAGAACGGAGTTGAGGAAACACTTTTTCACACAGAGAGTGGTGGATATACGGAATGCTCTGCCCCAGAAGGCTGTGGAGGCCAAGTCTCTGGATGCTTTCAAGAAAGAGATGGATAGAGCTCTTAAAGATAGCGGAGTGAAGGGATATGGGGAGAAGGCAGGAACTGGATACTGATTGTGGATGATCAGCCATGATCACAGTGAATGGTGGTGCTGGCTCAAAGGGCCGAATGGCCTACTCCTGCACCTATTGTCTATTGTCAAAACGCAGGAGGGAACTCAGCAGGTCAGGAAAGGAATAAACGGTCGACGCTTCAGGTCAAGATCTATCGTCAGAACTGGGGGGGGGGGGGGAAAGAGGCCAGAGCCTCCCAAAAGCCGGAACGATGCTCCCAGTGTGGTCTCACAGATGGACCTTAAGACCAACTTAGTCCTGCGTTCAAAGCCTCCTGCAACAAAATCCGGCAGACTATCTCCACAGCTCGCTGCACTACACACCAACATCCTTTTGGACATCAGAACTACCCCTTCTCTCTTTTTTTAAGCCTTTTGTTCCCTCTAAACATTTCTTTTTTTGGCCATGGACCGACACCATTAATCAAGGGCTCTGCACCAAAGGGGACGGCTTCCCAATTTTTCCAATGCTCTATTTCCGACTCACTCAGCCCCTCAAGACTCTCCCTTAATCACTCCCCCTTGCTTCTGGGGCAGTGTGGAGGCTTTGGAAAGGCCACATAAGAGGCTTTCCTTACCCATTCATCCATCAACAACTCTATACAGTTAACACTTTTCCAACGTTCCGTATCCTGGGCCTCTTTACTTTCCAGGACCTAAGGTTGTTGAAGCTCCCACTATCGATTAAATGCTCCCAATGGCGTGCGTGCGTCTCAAATCGCCTCTGACAACCAGGTCCAGTTCCTGGCCTTCACGTCTGGCTTAGCCGCTCAGCCCGGCGGGACTGTTTCTACCGACAGAAGTGGGTTACTGGCGCCTTAAAACCCGTCGCTTCGGGTAGATTGGGCTCGTCAGCCGTGGCTGGCAGCCCCCTGGTTGTTTCTTTTCGACCCTCGTGGCGCACTGGGCGGCATTTTCCCCCCAGCTTCCGTAGCGTTTGACTTTTTTTTTTAACGAGGCCGAGCTGCTAGCTCGACGTCCAACCCGGCAGGGCTGGAGAGCGCACAAGGAACCGGCCGGATTCGAACCCGGCACCACTCGCACCGAAGTCCGGTGCTGACGACCCGGCCGGCTGGCAGCTCATCTGGGAGAAGGAAAACTCTGATCTCGAACCTCCGCTGCCTTGCGGCCGTACGCGCTCGTGGGGGGAGGCTTCGGGAGTGAACCCCGCGGGAAAAAATCTGGAGCTGGGGTCCAATGTTGAGTTCGACGCTGACTGGCAAATCCTACGACGCCACCGGTGCCAAACCGTGTTGGTCTCTCTGCCGTTGCTTTTGGGCTCGTCAGATGCGTGGAGAGAGGGGGAGCTCCCTACGCGGGCAACAGCTCGCTCCCCGTATCGTAACTGCCCCGGGCTGGCGTATCTCGAGCGCTGGGACCCAACGTCTGTGGTCGACTCCCGCCAACGGAGGGAGCCTCATGTGGGAGGCTCTACCGTTAACAGGACGGCTCGATAGAGAAACTTTTTGAGAATGATCCCGGGGATGAAAGGGTTAACATATGTGGAGTGTTTGTTTGATGGCTCTGGGCCTGTAACGGCTGGAGTTTAGAAGAATGAGAGTGGGGTGGGGGGCGAATCTGACTGGAAGCTATCAAATACTGAAAGGCCTACATACAGCAGACATAGGAAGGATGTTTCCAATAGTCGGGGCGGGGGGGGGCAGTCTTGGACCAGAGGGCACAGCCTCAGAATAGAGGGACAGAGATGAGGAGGGATTTCTTCAGCCACGGGGCAGTGAATCTGTGGAATTCGTTACCACAGACGGCTGTGGAAACCAACTCATTTGGGTATATTTAAAGCAGAGGTTGACAGGTTCTTGATTAGTCAGGGCGTCAGAGGTTGTGGGGAGAAAGCAGGAGAGTGGGGTTGGGAGGGATAGTAAATCAGCCGCGATGGAATGGCTTCAACGGGCTGAAAGGCCTAGTTCTGCCCCAATGCCTCATGGGAAGGACACGCACTAATCCTTTCGTGCATTGAACTGGCTTGCCCAACATCCTCCCTCGAACAATTGTGCAATTTCAGCACGCCCTCGCTCTGTTCCACAGCGTCGCATGAGAGGGAGAACACAAGACCATTACCTCACAGTACAGGCCTTCCGGCCCACAATGTTGTGCTGACCTTTTAACCTACCCCAAGATCAATCCAACCCTTCCCTCCCACATAGCCCTCCATCTATGTGTCTAACAGTCACTTGAGTGTCCTTAATCTATCGGCCAACACCCCAGCACCCACTACTGTGTATAAGAAAAACTATCTCACCCCGCCCCCCCATACTTTCCTCTAATCCCCTTAAAGTTATGCCCCCAGCTATTTCCACCCTCCGGCTGTCCACTCGATCCGTGCCTCTTATCATCTCGTGCCCCTCTGTCAAGTCAGCTCTCATCCTCCTCCTCACCAAACAGAAAAGTTCTCGCTCGCTCAACCTCTCCCCGTAAGACGCGCTCTCTAATCCAGGCAGCGTCCTGGTGAATCTCCTCTGCACCCCCTCTGAAGCTTCCACGGCCTTCCTGTAATGAGGAATTATGACCTGGAACTTCTACGTTTGCCAGAAAAGCAGTCCACCAGGGGGTCTTGAAGGAAATAACATAGACTCACGAGGGAGGATGAAAATCTACAGTTTATTTCCTCAACCGCACCCCGTCCCGATGCTCTTTCTGTCCCTTGCCTGTCACTTGAGTGAGGTTTAGCCGTGATTGGGTTAGGATTAAATCAGGGGGATCGCTGGGCGGGCAGTTCGAAAGGCGAGGAGAGCCTATTCCGCGCAGTATCTCGATAAATAAATAGATAGATAATTTTCAGAATTATGATGGAGTGGGACGGAGTGGGTTTCTGACACCAACTCAGGGGGCCGAATGGTCTCTCCTGCTGAAATTTCACGGGGGTGGTCTCAACCCAGCTTCTGGACGAACGCTGTAGCGCGAGCACGGCAGGCCGAGCGATGTTTGGTGCGGGACGGGAACGTGTGACTCAGATACGGCAAAGGAGCCGTCCTGTACCTTTATCAGAGGCCGCTTGCTGGGGTCGTAGCCTCGCCTCTTGCCCAGTGGCCTTTGCACTGTATCACATTACACAGGCGCAGTTCCCACCCCAACTGATACTGGAACACACGGCTGACGGCTGCTCGTGTCATAGAACATTACAGTACAGGCCCTTCGGCCCACAATGTTGTGCTAACCCTTTAATCTACTCCAAACCCAATCTAACCCTTCCCTCCCACATCCCCCTCCACGTTTCTATCATCCATTTGCCTATCAGAGAGTCTTCTAAATGTCCCTAATGTATCTGCCTCGACCACCATACCCTCCACTCTCTATACTTTCCTCCAATCACAAAATTATGGCCCTTGTGTGAGCCATTTCCACCCTGGGGAAAAGTCAAACAGAACAAAGAAAAGTCCGACCCCAGCCCGGTGACGGATCCCGGCCCGACCCCGGCCCAGTGACGGATCCCAGTCCGACCCCGGCGACGGATCCCAGTCCGACCCCGGCCCAGTGACGGATCCCAGTCCGACCCCGACCCAGTGACGGATCCCAGTCCGACCCCAGTGATGGATCCCAGTCTGACCCCGGTCCAGTGACGGATCCCAGTCAGACCCCGGTGACAGATCCCAGTCCGACCCCGGTGACGGATCCCAGTCTGACCCCGACCCAGTGACGGATCCCAGTCTGACCCCGGTGACAAATCCCAGTCCGACCCCGGTGACGGATCCCAGTCTGACCCTGACCCAGTGACGGATCCCAGTCTGACCCCGGTGACGGATCCCAGTCCGACCCCGGCCCAGTGACGGATCCCAGTCAGACCCCGGCCCGGTGACGGATCCCAGTCAGACCCCGGCCCGGTGACGGATCCCAGTCCGACCCCAGTGACGGATCCCAGTCCGACCCCGACCCAGTGACGGATCCCAGTCTGACCCCGACCCAGTGACGGATCCCAGTCCGACCCCGGCCCAGTGACGGATCCCAGTCCGACCCCGGTGACGGATCCCAGTCCGACCCCGGTGACGGATCCCAGTCCGACCCCGGCCCAGTGACGGATCCCAGTCCGACCCCGGCCCAGTGACGGATCCCAGTCCGACCCTGGTGACGGATCCCAGTCAGACCCCGGCCCGGTGACGGATCCCAGTCCGACCCCGGCCCGGTGACGGATCCCAGTCCGACCCCGGCCCGGTGACGGATCCCAGTCCGACCCCGGCCCGGTGACGGATCCCAGTCCGACCCCAGTGACGGATCCCAGTCCGACCCCGGCCCAGTGACGGATCCCTGTCCGACCCCGGTGACGGATCCCAGTCAGACCCTGGCCCGGTGACGGATCCCAGTCCGACCCCGGCCCAGTGACGGATCCCAGTCCGACCCCGGCCCAGTGACGGATCCCAGTCAGACCCCGGTGACGGATCCCAGTCCGACCCCGGTGACGGATCCCAGTCAGACCCCGGCCCGGTGACGGATCCCAGTCCGACCCCGGCCCAGTGATGGATCCCAGTCTGACCCCGGTGACGGATCCCAGTCCGACCCCGGCCCAGTGACGGATCCCAGTCCGACCCCGGCCCAGTGACGGATCCAAGTCCGACCCCGACCCAGTGACGGATCCCAGTCAGACCCCGGCCCAGTGACGGATCCCAGTCCGACGCCGGTGACGGATCCCAGTCCGACGCCGGCCCAGTGACGGATCCCAGTCCGACCCCGACCCAGTGACGGATCCAAGTCCGACCCCGACCCAGTGACGGATCCAAGTCCGACCCCGACCCAGTGACGGATCCCAGTCAGACCCCGACCCAGTGACGGATCCCAGTCAGACCCCGGCCCAGTGATGGATCCCAGTCTGACCCCAGTGATGGATCCCAGTCTGACCCGGGACTCTTTGTTTCAAACGAAAACATGACTAAGTCTGCAGACACTGTAAATCCAAAGGGGGGTCACACACAAAACGCTGCAGGAACCGGGCAGGTCCGGCAACATCTACGGAAAAGTGCAAGCGGTCGACGTTTCGGGCTGGAACCCATTGGGCACAGTCCTGCTGAAGGAGTCTCGGTCCAAAACGCCGACTGTTCACTCTTTTCCACAGACGCCTCCCGGACCGCCGAGCCCCTCCAGCGTTTTGTGCGTGACCCTTCGTTTAAGGGAGGACTAGACGCAGTCCGGAAGAGATTCCCCAAGACTGGTTCTGTCCTGCGGCGAGTGTCGTCCGGTTACACAGGCCATTCGGCCTGACTTATCCATGCCCACCGAGATCCCGCTCTGAACCTGTCCCAAAAAGATTTGCTTTACTTGGGACAGCGGTCAGCCCGACACGATCGCAGCTCAGGACGTCAGAGTTCGGAGTTCAATTCCAGCGTCCTCTGGAAGAAGTTTGTATCTTCCACGTGGGTTCCCTCCGTGTGCCCGGTTTCCAAAGACGTACAGGTTAGTAGGTTAATTGGTCATAGTAAATTGTCCTGTGGTTAAGCTAGGGTTAAGTAGCTGGGTTCCCTCCCACACTGTCCATAACCCTTCATTTTCTCACTACAATGATCGTATCTAAGAGTCTCTTAAATGGTAAATCGATCTGATTGGTCAGACAAGCAAAATACCCTGTGGGTTTAGGGAGATCTGACTGGTTCAGAATCAGATTTATTAACATCGACTTACGGGACGAGAAATTTGTTTGATTTTTTTTTTTGTGGCAGCAGGGCAGAGAAAACTCATAAAATTACTATAAATGACCAAAAATTTATAAATAGCACAGCACAACAGCTGGGCAAGTCTTCCCCCAGTTTAACACGCAGTGGGCTGGCCAACCACGGACAAACAGTGCTATTTGTTCGTGATCTGCCGCCTCGCCCTGACCCTGAGAACTAACTTCCTGCCACACTGGAGGCGGTTCGGCCCACAGGGTGGGCTTGCAAAAACTTAACCACCATTGTGGACATCTTCTGCCCTGTTCTTTTAATTGACTGTAAATGAACAAAATCAGCATAGGCAGCAGATAACGGACTGCCTTCATACAATGACTGCATCCTCCTAATCTTCGTTCTCATTGTAACATTCAAGGTGATTGCCGATACCTTCAAATTCTTCGTAGTTCCCAACTTGTTGAAGTAGTGAAATACAGTGGTATGCAAAAAGTTTGGGCACCCCTGGTCAAAATTTCTGTTACTGTGAATAGTTAAGTGAGTAGAAAATGAACTGATCTCCAAAAGTCGTAAAGTTAAAGATGAAACACTCTTTTCAACATTTTAAGCAAGATTAGTGCCTTATTTCTGTTTTGTACAATTTTAGAGTGATAATTGCCAAAGGGGGTGTTACTAAGTACTGACCATGCAGGGTGCCCAAACTTTTGCTTCAGGCCCTTTTCCTTTTTTGTTATTTTGAAACTGTAAAGGATGGAAATAAAAAGAGTAATCTTGCTTAAAATATTAAAGAAATGAAATGGGTCATCTTTAACTTTTATACCTTTTGGAAATCAGGTCATCTTGTACTCGCTTAGCTATTCACAGTAACAGAAATTTTGACCAGGGTGCCCAAACTTTTGCATGCCACTGTAGTTTCATTTTCAGTCCAGCCCGTTTCTGGCATCTTCAAGCCTGAATGCTTGAAACCGCCAGCGAGCAAAACAGTCCCGAATTCTCCTTCTGCTTATTTCTCAGCGACTGTCGGCGACACGGGATCACTGCTTTTTGAGGACAAACATAGGCAACTGGCGCAGTTTAAAAACCGTTCACTGTAATCACGGTGTAGTGCCTGGCGGCCATATGAGTACACAAGACCGAAGCCAGTTAGAACCAGTTCGGGGCCAGTCTCCTGTCCCAATTAAGAGGCATGGTATCCCAAACAAAGACGATCCCAGCAATTTTCTCTCTTTATACACACACACTATATACGTATATGTGCTGCCATAATTAACCGATGGCCAAATTAACCAGAATCCACTGTGCTGCCCCAGGATTCATTTTCTTACAGGCATTTATAGCAGAGCAAAACAAAATTAATCCCAAGTAGCATATGGTGGCAGGAACACTCAATGGCCACTTTATTAGGTACCCCTTTCCAGTACTAGGTAGTAATGGGCTGCTGTAGCCCGTCCACTTCACAGTTCGACGTGTTGTGCATTCAGAGATGCTCTTCTGCTCACCACTGTTGTAACGGGTGGTTATTTGAGCTGCTGTCGCCTTCCACCAGTCTGGCCATTCCCCCCGGCCTCTCTCACTGACAAGGCGTTTTCACCCACAGGGCTGCTGCTCGCTGGATTTCTTTTGGTTGTTTTTTTTTGCTTTTCACACCATTCTCTGTAAACTCTAGAGTGTGAAAATCCCAGGAGGTCAGCAGTTTCTGAGATACTCCCAACCACTATGGTCAAAGTCACTTCGATCACATTTCTTCCCCATTCTGATGTCTGGTCTGAGCAACAGCTGAACCTCTTGACCGTGTCGCATGCTTTGATGCATTAAGCTGCTGCCACATGATTGGCTGATGAGATATCTGCATTAACGAGGTGTACAGATGTACCTAAAAACGGTTTGGGGTTTTTGGGGATCATTCTGGAGTTACGACTAACAATTACAGATTAAATTGACTGACAGCCACTTTTATTCTTCAAAGAATAAAACCTGTACGGGCCGGCTGGTGGCACAACGACATCGGCGCCGGACGTGGGAACGGAGGTTCCTGGGTTCGAAACCAGTCCGGGTCCACTCCCGAGCACGCTTTCCATCCGTGCCGGGTTGAGCGTCGAGGTCGCAACGCGACCTCGTAAAATAAAAGGGAAAAACACTTGCGAAAAGTGTCTGTGTGAGGCATGGCGCGCATCACAGCCTCTCTCTCTCGCTCCGCGCCTTGTAAACAAAAGCCACGAAAAAGACACCATCACGGACACGCACGCACATGCCAAACAAAAGAGAATAAAACCTGTCCACAATTTAACTTCTACGATGAGGCCCCTCTCAGGTTGGAGGAACAACTCATCAAACTCCATCTGGGTAGCCTCCAATCTGATAGTATGAACATCAGTTTCTCCAAACTCCAGTAATATTCCCCTCCTCTCCCCTCTGACCCTCCCCATTACCGCTTCTCCTCACCTGCCCATCACCGCCCGCTGATGCCCCTCCTCCTTCCCTTCCCCCCACCCCCATGGCCCACTCTCCTCTCCAATCAGATTCCTTCTTCTTCCGCTCTTCCACCTTTCCACTTATCACCTCCCAGCTTCTTAACTTCCTTTCCTGCCATCGTCCCCCCTTCCATTCCCGGGGACGTTGTCTCGGCCTGAAACGTCGACCGTCTATTCCTCTCCATCGACGCTGCCTGACCTGCTGAGCTCCTCCAGCGTTTTGTGTCTGATACCCTGCTGGGTTGGGTACTGATGGAGTCACCATAACAAAAATGGTGTCTACTTTGGGAGTCTGGCTGTCTGAATACCCAAAGGGGTTCTTGCTAGTCAGTTCGTGTTGACCGTTGTAAATCTGTCATCCTCTAAATTTGCTTGAATAAAGATTAAAGGATCTAACTAAAGGCTTTATCTGTCACCTCGAAACAGCGAGAGGCACCGTTTGCATCAATAACCAAACACAGTCCGAGGACTGTGCTGAGGGGCAACTGACGCTGTCCAAAGACATGCGGGTTAGCGTTTGCCAGTGTCGCCATCCAGCGCCAACATCGCTTGCCTCCAACTCGCAAACGCTAACCCGTACATCTTTGGACAGTGGGAGGAAACCAGGCCACCCAGAGGAAACCCACGCGGTCACGGGGAGAACGTACAAACTCAATAAGGACAGTGGTGGGAATTGAACCACCCCCCCATCTTACAGCTGGCTGTGGAAAGGACAATGGTTACCTTGGCCCCCCATATTTAAGTGCTGAGGTTAAGTGCCGATTATAGCAGGGGTCCCCAACCCTTTTTTGCACCGCGGACTGGTTTAATATTGACAATATTCTTGCGGACCGGCCGACCGGGGGGGGGGGGGGGGGGTGTTCAAGTAGGGTTAAACTCACCTCATCATACATAGAAACATACATAGAAAATAGGTGCAGGAGTAGGCCATTCGGCCCTTCGAGCCTGCACCGCCATTTATTATGATCATGGCTGATCATCCAACTCAGAACCCCGCCCCAGCCTTCCCTCCATACCCCCTGACCCCCGTAGCCACAAGGGCCATATCTAACTCCCTCTTAAATATAGCCAATGAACTGGCCTCAACTGTTTCCTGTGGCAGAGAATTCCACAGATTCACCACTCTCTGTGTGAAGAAGTTTTTCCTAATCTCGGTCCTAAAAGGCTTCCCCTCTATCCTCAAACTGTGGCCCCTCGTTCTGGACTTCCCCAACATCAGGAACAATCTTCCTGCATCTAGCCTGTCCAATCCCTTTAGGATTTTATACGTTTCAATCAGATCCCCCCTCAATCTTCTAAATTCCAACGAGTACAAGCCCAGCTCATCCATTCTTTCTTCATATGAAAGTCCTGCCATCCCAGGAATCAATCTGGTGAACCTTCTTTGTACTCCCTCTATGGCAAGGATGTCTTTCCTCAGATTAGGGGACCAAAACTGCACACAATACTCCAGGTGTGATCTCACCAAGGCCTTGTACAACTGCAGTAGTACCTCCCTGCTCCTGTACTCAAATCCTCTCGCTATAAATGCCAGCATACCATTCGCCTTTTTCACCGCCTGCTGTACCTGCATGCCCACTTTCAATGACTGGTGTATAATGACACCCAGGTCTCGTTGCACCTCCCCTTTTCCTAATCGGCCACCATTCAGATAATAATCTGTTTTCCTATTTTTGCCACCAAAGTGGATAACTTCACATTTATCCACATTAAATTGCATCTGCCATGAATTTGCCCACTCACCCAACCTATCCAAGTCACCCTACATCCTCTTAGCATCCTCCTCACAGCTAACACTGCCACCCAGCTTCGTGTCATCCGCAAACTTGGAGATGCTGCATTTAATTCCCTCATCCAAGTCATTAATATATATTGTAAACAACTGGGGTCCCAGCACTGAGCCTTGCTGTACCCCACTAGTCACTGCCTGCCATTCTGAAAAGGTCCCGTTTATTCCCACTCTTTGCTTCCTGTCTGCTAACCAACTCTCCACCCACACCAATACCTTACCCGCAATACCGTGTGCAATACATGTCTTTTACAGTTAGGGTCACCAACTTTCCCACTCCCAAATAAGGGATAAAAGTAGCAGTCTCCGTTTGCTTTTTTAGGTTTAGTATCTAGTTCTTTTTTTTTGGGGGGTTTTCTTTGTTTTTTTTTATTTCTTTTTTCTTTATGATTAATTACAACATGTGTTTGGAAGTCTATTATAGCTGTGTTATCTGAAATCTTTTCTGTATTATGTTTATTAATGATAAGATTATTCCAAGCTCTTTGTATCAACATAGTTAGTTTGTTTATAACTTTGGAAAAATTAATTTAAAAAATTTGAAGAAAGAGAAGTAGCAGTCAAACCCCGGGACACTTTACCCCAGGGGAGACTACCATGACCATGAATCCTTGTGCCGGTGACGTACGCATGCGCGTGCGTGCCGATTTTTCCCCCCACAAATCCGTTTTGCCTTCATCTTCCCCACTCCACTGTACATACATTATTTCTACTTTATATAGGCTGTGTATTTATCATATCATTCCTGCTTTCACTATATGTTAGTGTTATTTATTTTTGGTTTTATGTATTATTTGGTATGATTTGTTTGGTTATTTTTTGGGTCTGGGAACGCACAAAAATTTTTCCCATGTAACTTAATGGTAATTGCTTCTTCGCTTCACGCCATTTTGGCACGAAAGGTTTCCTAGGAATGCTGTACCTTAGCAGGGGAAATACGGGACAAGGGCGGTCCCGTATGGGACAAACCAATTTAGCCCAATATACGGGATGTCCCGGCTGATACGGGACAGTTGGCAACCCTGTGTTCAAGTCCAACAGTGCGTGACAGGGAATGAGGAAAGGTGCAGCTGGCTCATATCGTTTCCTCGCAGACCGGTAGCACACGCTTTGCGGCCCGGTGGTTGGGGATCGCCGGATTATAGGAATCAAAACTGCGGTTTATCGTTTACTTAAGTATAAAACATCACACCGGGAGAGTGAGATCCTCTTGGACTCCCCCTGGACTCTCTCTCTCTCTCTCCTGGAGGTTTGCTGCGTGAATGGACGATCTCACCTGGTCCCTCACTATCACCTCCCTCAGCAGTGCCCCCACTTCCTGAGGAGATTGAGGCATCCCTCCCTCACCCTCCAACATCGTAACCGCGTTTTACCGGAGCACCACTGACAGCGTCCTGACAAGCTGCATCTCCAGCTGGTCTGGGGGCAGCCGAGCATCGGACCGGAAGTCCCTGCAAAGGACTGTGAGGACGGCCGAGAGGGTCATAGGGGTCTCCCTACTGACCATCGGGGACATTTATCAGGAGCGCTGCCTACGCAGGGTCCTTAGTATTATCAAGGATCCCACCCATCCATCCAGCATCCTCTTTGACTTTCTACCATCAGGCAGGAGACTCCGATGTATAAAGACAAGAACGGCCAGGATGGGGAACAGTTTCTTCCCTCAGGCGTCTGAACTCCCTGCCGCATCACCTTCAAAGTGTCACCGGTTAATCTGCTCTGTACCCGACAATATTTAATTCAGGCACTTTACTTATGTGTAATCCATCTGTAGATTTTTATCCTTACTTCCCTAAATTACTGTGTGTTGCATGGACTACACTTAAGTGGGATCCGGGATCAGCCATGATGGAATGGCGGAGCAGACTCGATGGGCTGAATGGCCTAATTCTGCCCCGATGGCTTACGGTCTTATAGTCTCACTGCGGTTCAGGGAGAGGTTGTCTCATTGGACAGTATACATGTATATAGTTAAATGACAATAAACTTGAACAAAGACTTTCATACATTTCGGTTAGTTTCCACATGGCTCAGCTTTTGTCCATCACGACCAGACTAGGCACAACTTCCCCTCCGCCCCACCTCCATGCATTCTGTAGGGATCGCTCTCCACATGACTCCCTGGTCCCCTCGTCCCTCCCCACCGATCTCCCTCCTGCAAGCGGAACAAGTGCCCCAACGCCTCCTCCCTCACCACCATTCAGGGCTCCGAACGGTCCTTCCAGGTGAGGCCAGGCTTCACCTGCCAGTCTGTCAGAGTCAGCTACGTAGCCAGTGCTCCCGGTGGGGCACCCTCTACATCGGTGAGACCCCATGGGCTGGGGAACCACGTCTGTTCCGTCAGCCACCCATTCCAATCAACTTCCCCATTCCGACTTCTGTCCGTGGCCCCCTCTCTCCTGCCGCAGTGAGACCAGGCTCATTTCATCTGGGCAGCCTCCAACCTGAGGGTATGAACATCAATTTAAACCACAAGACCATAATGAATAGGACCAGAATGATGCCATTTGGCCCGTCGAATCTGTTCCGCCATTTCGTGGCCAATCCATTTTTCTTCTCAGCCCCGATCTCCTGCCTTCTCCCCATATCCCTTCATGCCCTGATCAATCAAGAATCTATCAACCTCTGCCTTAAATATACATAAAGATCTGGCTTCCACAGCTGCCTGTGGCAACCAATTTCACAGATTTACTACTCTCTAGCTAAAGAAATTTCTCTTCATCTCCGTTCTAAAAGGACACCCCTCTATTCTGAGGCTGTGCCCTCTGGTCCTAGACTCCCCCATTATAGGAAACATCCTCTCCACATCCACTCTATCTGTGTCCTCTGGTCCTAGACTCCCCCACTATAGGAAACATGCTCTCCACATCCATTCTGTAAAGACCTTTCACCATTCGATAGATTTCAATTAGGTCACTCCCCTCATTCTTCCGAACTCCAGTGAGTACAGGCCCGAAGCCGTCAAATGCTCCTCATATGGCAAGCCATTCAATCCTGGAATCATTTTCACGAATCTCCTTTGAACCGTCTCCAGTTTCAGCACATCCTTTCTAAAATAAGGGGCCCAAACAAGGCCTCATCGGTGCTTTATGAAGTCTCAACATTACATCCTTGCTCTTCTATTCTAGTCCTCTTGAAATGAATGCGAACATTGCATTTATCTTCTTCACCACCGACTCAAACTGCAAATTAATCTTTAGGGAGTCCTGCACGAGGACTCCCAAATCCTTTGTGCTTCGGTTTTTTTTTTATTTTCTCTCCATTTAGAAAACAGTTAACCCTTTCATTTCTTCTATCAAAGTGCATGACCATACACTTCCTGACACTGTATTCCATCTGCCATTTCTTTGCCCATTTTCCTAACCTAAGTCCTTCTGTAGCCTCTCGGTTTCCCCAAAACTACCTGCCCCTCCATCTATCTTTGTATCGTCTGCAAACTTTGTAAAGCCATCAATTCCATCGTCCAAGTCTTTGACATATAACGTAAAAGAAATCGGTCTCACACAGACCCCTGTGGAACACAACTCATTCCTGGCAGCCAGCTAGAAAAAGCTCTCTTTATTCCCACTCTTTACCTCCTGCCAATCAGCCACTGCTTTATCCATGCTAGAGTCTTTCCTGTAATACCATGGGCTTGTAGCTTGTTAAGCAGCCTCATGTGTGACACCTTGTCAAAGGTCTTCTGAAAATCCAAGTACACAATATCAACCGATTCTCCTTTGTCTATCCTGCTTGATATTTCTTCAAAAAATTCTAACAGATTGAGGAAACCATATTGACTACAACCCATTTTATCATGTGCCTCCAAGTACCCTGAGACCTCATCATTAACAATCGACTCCAACATTTTCTCCCAACCACTGAGGTCAGACTAACTGGTCCATAGTTTCCTTTATTCTGCCTCTCCCCCTTCTTGAAGAGTGGGGTGACATTTGTAATTTTCCAGTCTTCCGGAACCATCCCCGAATCCATTGAATCTTGAAAGATCATGACTAGTGCCTCCACAATATCTTCAGGCTCCTCTTTCAGAGTCCTGGGATGCACACCATCTGGTCCAGGTGATTTATCTACCTTCAGACCTCTCAGTTTCCCAAAAACTTTCTCTCTAGTTATGGTAACTGCACACACTTCATGAGTCCTGACACCTGGAGCTTCCACCGTACTGTTGGAGTCTTCCACAGAGAAGACAGATGCAAAATACTTATATACTTTGTCCACTGTTTCCCTGTCCCCCATTACTACCTCTCCAGCATCATTTTCCAGCAGTCCGATATCCACTTTCACTGTTTCACACTTTCCGTATCTGAAGAAACTTCTGGTTTCCTCTTTAATAGTATTGGCTAGTTTACTTTTGTATTCCACCTTTACCTTCTTAAATGACTTTTTTTAGTTGCCTTCTATTGGTTTTTAAATGCTTCCTAATCCTCTAACTTCCCACTAATTTTTGCTCTATTATATGCCCTCTCTTTGGCTTTTATGTTGGCTTTGTCTTCTCTTGTTAGCCATGGTTGTATCATCTTGCCTTCAGAATACTTCTTCCTCTTTGGGATGTATATATCCTGTGCCTTCCTAATTGCTTCCAGAAATTCCAGCCATTGCTGCTCTGCCGTCATCCCTGCCAGTGTTCTTTACCGAACAATTCTGGCCGGCTCCTCTCTCATGCCTCTGTAATTCCCTTTACTCCACTGTAATACTGATACATCTGACTTTAGCTTCCCCTTCTCACAATTCAGGGTGAATTCAATCATATTATGATCACTTTTCCCCTGAGGGTTCTTTTACCTTAAGCTCTCTAATCATTGCACAGCACCCAATCCAGAATAGCTGATCCCCTAGCAGGCTCAACCACGAGCTGCTCTAAAAAGCCATCTTGTAGGCATCCTAGAAATTCCCCCTCTTGGATTTGATTTTCCCAATCTACCCCCATGACTATTGTAACATTGCCCTTTTGGCATGCATTTCCCATCTCCCATTTTAATTTGTAGACCACATCCTTACTACTATTTGGGGGTCTGTATACAACACCCATCAGGGTCTTTTTACCCCTGCAGTTCCTTAGCTCTGTCCACAATGATTCAACACCTTCCATCCCTATGTCACCTCTTTCTAATGATTTGATTTCATTTTTTACCAAGAGCAACACCCCCCCCACTTTCCTGTCTATCCTTTCGATAGGCTGTTTATCCCTGGACGTTGAGCTCCCAGCTATAATCTCTCAACTATGATTCATTGATCCCTACAGCGTCATACCTGCCCAATCTGCAACTGTGCTGCAAGCTTATCTACCTTATTCAGTACACTGTACACACTCAGCGACAACACCTTCAGTCCTGTATCAACTTTGTCCATCTTTTACATTTCAACTCCTCCAGTTGACTGCAATTTAGATTAGATTGGATTATGAGGACACTGAGTCATTCAGAAACGCATGCATTGAAAAAATGATACAACCTGTCATCAGCCTCTCCTCAGCACACGTTGCCTCTGTTTGTAAACCAGCTACCCTCACCGTCAGTACTATTATCCGCCCTTTCCTCCAACACTTCTTGCTTTGAAACATACGCGGCTCAGGACACCAGATTTCCCCGACTTCCAATAACTTGTCCCCCATCTCTTGTTTGCCCATCCCCCATTCTGGATCCCTTCTCACCCCATCACAGACATCCCACCTCTCCCGGAAGTTCCGGGAGTCTCCCGCATATTGATAGTGGCTCCCTGACGCCCGCAAATTATATCAAATGTCCCGGGAATCAATTTTGAGAGAGAAAGCGAGCGAGTGCGAGAGAGCGAGAGCGAGAGAGAGAGAGACCACGAGAGCGACAGAGCGAGAGAGAGAGTGCACGAGAGAGAGAGAGAGAGAGAGCGAGCGCACGCCATGGCAGAGTGTTCCAAAAAAAGAAAATATAAAACGTACGTCACCCCAGACTACATTAAAGTGTACCCCTGCCTAATAGGGGTCAAAAATAATGACAGTGTTGCTCGCTGCACTGTTTGCAACAGTGACTTTTCTATTGCCCATGGTGGGTTAAGACTGTAAAAGACACGTTGAGGTGAGTTTAACAGGTGTCACTCGTTCATTAGCATAGCTAACATTATTTAAACTAGCTGGCTAGCTGCTCAGGAGCTACTCTATTGCAGACATCCCACCTCTCCCGGAAGTCTCCCCCAAATTGATGGTGCTACCTCCCTGAAATGAGTTTTTGCAGGGTGGGAGGTCCCTCCTCCTTCCCCTTCTCCCACGGTCCACTCTCCTCTCCTATCAGATTCCTTCTTCTTCAGCCCTTTACTTCTTCTGCCTATCACCTCCTAGCTTCTTACTTCATCCCTCACCTGGTCTCACCAATCACCTGCCAGCCTGTACTCTCCCCCCCCCCCACCTTCTTATCCCTTCCTGTTTTAGTTCCGATGAAGGGTCTCGGCCCAAAACGTCAACTCTTCATTCCCCCTCCACAGATGCTGCCTGACCTGCTGAGACTCTGCCAGCATTTTGTATGCGTCGATATCAGACTCGGAGCACTAGGGGAGAGGAACAGGCCCTTCGGCCCGTCTAGCCTGGGCTGACCCTCCGTTCTTGGCTGACACATCCGAGCGCACACGCTCACGCACTTTCACCACAGCCATCCACCCAGGAGCCGCGTGCACGCAGCACGAGACATGCCCGAAAAAGGCAGTGCAAGTCGAAAAGATAAACTCTTCAACGAGGCATCGGCAACATCACCCAGTTTCTGGCTGCGGCTCCCAAACCCACAGCTTCAGGCTATTTCCTGACTCTCCGGATTAAAGTAATCCTCCCAGACCTGCAGATCCTCAAACGGGACATTCTTTCACCATCAGAAGAGCCTGTCAGAATGTTGTTCGCTTTCTCTGTCTCACAGACACGCATAAAAAACCGCTTCCGTGTTCAAGCCACTCCCAGAATCGTACAATGACGGGTGCTTCGGCCCATTGTCCTCATACTGACCCCACGGTAAAACCAGTGTTCAGCCACATCACATCGCTCCCATCAACCCCCATTAAACACGGATCCCTCCACCCCTACCCCTGTCCTGTTCAAAAAGACATTTAAGACGCATAACCGTATCTGCAAGACCTTTCTGGGCTCCTGCAAAGTTCTGTACGCACAGTCCAGGCCAGCGCACAATGTCTCGTACACAGTCCAGACCAGCGCACAATGTCTCGTACACAGTCCAGACCAGCGCACAATGTCTCGTACACAGTCCAGACCAGCGCACAATGTCTCGTACACAGTCCAGACCGTCCCTCAGTGTCTCACACAGAGTTCAGACCAGCGCACAATGTCTCGTACACAGTCCAGACCAGCGCACAATGTCTCGTACACAGTCCAGACCATCGCACAATGTCTCGTACACAGTCCAGACCAGCGCACAATGTCTCGTACACAGTCCAGACCAGCGCACAATGTCTCGTACACAGTCCAGACCAGCGCACAATGTCTCGTACACAGTCCAGACCAGCGCACAATGTCTCGTACACAGTCCAGACCATCGCACAATGTCTCGTACACAGTCCAGACCATCGCACAATGTCTCGTACACAGTCCAGACCCTCCCACGGTGTCTCACACACAGTCCAGACCCTCCCACAGTGTATCACACACAGTCCAGACCATCGCACAATGTCTCGTACACAGTCCAGACCGTCCCTCAGTGTCTCACACAGAGTTCAGACCCCCCCAACAGTGTCTCACACAGAGTCCAGACCCTACCACAGTGCTTCAGACAGAGTCCAGACCCCCCCACGGTGTCTCACACAGGGTCCGGACCCTCCCACGGTGTCTCACACAGAGTCCAGACCCCCCCCCCCCACAGTGTCTCACACAGAGTCCAGACCCCCCCCAACAGTGTCTCACACAGAGTCCAGACCCTCCCACGGTGTCTCACACACAGTCCAGACCCTCCCACAGTGTATCACACACAGTCCAGACCATTGCACAATGTCTCGTACACAGTCCAGACCATCGCACAATGTCTCGTACACAGTCCAGACCCTCCCACGGTGTCTCACACACAGTCCAGACCCTCCCACAGTGTATCACACACAGTCCAGACCATCGCACAATGTCTCGTACACAGTCCAGACCGTCCCTCAGTGTCTCACACAGAGTTCAGACCCCCCCAACAGTGTCTCACACAGAGTCCAGACCCTACCACAGTGCTTCAGACAGAGTCCAGACCCCCCCCACGGTGTCTCACACAGGGTCCGGACCCTCCCACGGTGTCTCACACAGAGCCCAGACCCCCCCCCCCCACAGTGTCTCACACAGAGTCCAGACCCCCCCCAACAGTGTCTCACACAGAGTCCAGACCCTCCCACGGTGTCTCACACACAGTCCAGACCCTCCCACGGTGTCTCACACACAGTCCAGACCCTCCCACAGTGTCTCAGACAGAGTCCAGACCCCCCACAGTGTCTCAGACAGAGTCCAGACCCCCCCACAGTGTCTCACACAGAGTCCAGACCCTACCACAGTGCTTCAGACAGAGTCCAGACCCCCCCACGGTGTCTCACACAGGGTCCGGACCCTCGCACGGTGTCTCACACACAGTCCAGACCCCCCCACAGTGTCTCACACAGAGTCCAGACCCCCCCCAACAGTGTCTCACACAGAGTCCAGACCCTCCCACGGTGTCTCACACACAGTCCAGACCGTCCCTCAGTGTCTCACACAGAGTTCAGACCCCCCCAACAGTGTCTCACACACAGTCCAGACCCTACCACAGTGCTTCAGACAGAGTCCAGACCCCCCCACGGTGTCTCACACAGGGTCCGGACCCTCGCACGGTGTCTCACACACAGTCCAGACCCCCCCCCCCCACAGTGTCTCACACACAGTCCAGACCCCCCCACAGTGTCTCACACAGAGTCCAGACCCCCCCCAACAGTGTCTCACACAGAGTCCAGACCCTCCCACGGTGTCTCACACACAGTCCAGACCCTCCCACGGTGTCTCACACACAGTCCAGACCCTCCCACAGTGTCTCAGACAGAGTCCAGACCCCCCACAGTGTCTCACACAGAGTCCAGACCCCCCCACAGTGTCTCACACAGAGTCTGGACCCTCTCACGGTGTCTCACACAGAGTCCAGACCCTCCCACAGTGTCTCAGACAGAGTCCAGACCCCCCACAGTGTCTCACATAGAGTCCAGACCCCCCCACAGTGTCTCACACAGAGTCTGGACCCTCTCACGGTGTCTCACACAGAGTCCGGACCCCCCCACAGTGTCTCACACACAGTCCAGACCCCCCCACAGTGTCTCACACAGAGTCCAGACCCTCCCACAGTGTCTCACACACAGTCCAGACCCTCCCACAGTGTATCACACACAGTCCAGACCATCGCACAATGTCTCGTACACAGTCCAGACCCTCCCACAGTGTCTCACACAGTCCAGACCCCCCAACAGTGTCTCACACAGAGTCCAGACCCTCCCACAGTGTCTCACACAGTCCAGACCCCCCCACGGTGTCTCACACAGAGTCCAGACCCTCCCACAGTGTCTCACACAGTCCAGACCCCCCCCACGGTGTCTCACACAGAGTCCAGACCCTCCCACAGTGTCTCACACAGTCCAGACCCCCCCCACAGTGTCTCACAGAGTCCAGACTCTCCCACAGTGTCTCACGCAGAGTCCAGACCCTCCACAGTGTCTCACACAGAGTCCAGACTGTCCCACAGTGTCTCACACAGAGTCCAGACTGTCCCACAGTGTCTCACACAGAGTCCAGACCCTCCCACAGTGTCTCACACAGAGTCCAGACTGTCCCACAGTGTCTCACACAGAGTCCAGACCCTCCCACAGTGTCTCACACAGAGTCCAGACTGTCCCACAGTGTCTCACACAGAGTCCAGACCCTCCCACAGTGTCTCACACAGAGTCCAGACCCTCCCACAGTGTCTCACACAGAGTCCAGACCCTCCCACAGTGTCTCACACAGAGTCCGGACCTCCCCCAACAGTGTCCAAAGCTGATTCAACACTGCCCATCAACTCACTTAACTGACCCATTATGTTCCCCACCAACACCCCCACCCCGGACTTAACCCCAACGGGGCAAGCTGCAGAGGGTATAGAGGTTCAGGTTCCTAGCGGGTGATCACCAACCACCCATCCTGGGCCAACCTCATAGACGCCACGGCCGAGAAATCTCACCGACAGCCCTACTTCCTCAGGAGGCCCACGAAATTCCACATGTTCCTGTCAACTCGCGCCAAAGTTTTAATCGGTGCAACGTGAACGCAACCTATCCAGCTAGATCACGGCTTTGTACCGCAACCGCACGCGTGCGTGTGTTGGAATCTGTGTGTGGGGGTGGCGTCAATGGGAGAGCAGAGAGCATGAGACGAGATCGCTGGTAAACAAGCACTTTGGGTCAGCACGGAGTCGTCGGGTGAATAGCCCCTTGTCCGTGCTGTTTGAACTTCCTTACAGAAACATTTCAAACAAAATAACCAAGCGTGGTCCCAAAATAAGAACCGGGGGGCACGGGGGGGGGTTGGTCAGATCCTCACCAGGTAATGCTCAGAGAAGCCAAGGTCCGAAGGTCAAAACGAGACAGGGCAAAGGTCGAGGGCCGCTTACCTTGGGTACTTTGGCAAACCGTCCGGTCCGCGTGTCCCGAATATAGCAGATGTCCAGCAGGTCGACCTCCTAGCGGGTTGGGGGGGGGGAAGAGGAGAAACCAGGTGGTTACAGGAGTTCAGAGAATTCCGGGGAACACTGTATGAAATCCTTCCCACCCACAGAGCAGCGCGCGAAGGGTTAAATTAGGGCAGGGACGTACGGGCAGCAATGACACACAGGTTCAAACCGTCTCAAACACCGTTGACCAGTTTCTGGTTGCCCCGTTGCAGGGTGGACACTCTGGGGAAGGCCCAGAAGAGGATCAGAGGTCCTGTCCCGGACCCGTCATGTAAATGTAGTCGCAAACAAAGATGGCCGCACCTCTACTTCCTCAGGAGTCTGCAGAGGTTCGGCATGTCATCGAAAACACTGGCAGACTTCTGAAGCTGTGCGGCGGAAAGTGTCCTGACTGGCTGCGTCACGGCCTGGTACGGGAACACCAACGGCTTTGAGTGGAGATCCCACAAAAGTTAGCAGAATCGACCCAGTGGATAACAGCAACCTCTCCCCCCCCCCCCACCCCCCAGCCATTGAGCACGTGAAACATTGCCATAGAAAACCAGCATCCATCGTCAGCGACCCTCACCACCCAGGCCAGGCTCTCATCTCGCTGCTGCCGTCAGGAAGAAGGTACACGAGCCTCAGGACTCACACTACCAGGTTCAGGAACAGTTACTACCCCTCAACCGTCAGGCTCCCGAACAGAAGGGGAGAACAAATTTACGAACTCTTATCTTCGTTATTTCACGCTCGTTATTGATTGCTACTTACTATCTGCATTTGCGCAGTTTGCGTACAGTTTACAGTTCCTGATGTTCACAGTTTACCGATCCCGTTTACAGTTACTGTTCTATAGATTTGCCGAGTATGCCCGCAGGAAAAAGAGTCCCAGGGTTGTATGTGTTGACATGTTATGTACTTTGATAGTAAATTTTACTTTGAACTTTGGACCAAAGGAGGATGAGAAATGTATGAAAGAGGTGTACAAGTTCTTTAAGGTTGTTACAGCCGGGAGGGTAGTAATGGGGACAAGCTCCCACTATCTATTAACATGTTCATCTCAAATCGCCCCTGACAACCAGGCCCAGCTCCCGGCCTTCATGTGTGGCCTAGCTACTAAGCCCGGCGGTATCGTTTCGACTGACAGGAGAGGGGGGGAAGGCCTTCAAACCGGTCGCTTCGGGCAGACGGGGCTCGTCAGCCGTGGTTGGCAGCTCATCTCGGAGAAGGAAAACTCTGACCTCAAACTTCCGCTGCCTTGTGGCTCACGGGGGAAGGCTTCAGGAGTAAACCCTGAGGGAAAAATCTGGAGACGGGGTCCCCGAGGCGGTCCTACGTTGAGTTCAACGCTTCTGCGACGCCGCTGGTGCCAAACTGTATCGGTCTCTGCCGCTCCTTTGGGTTCATCTGATGTGTGGAGAGAGGGAGCTTGCCACACGGGCAACAGCTCGCTCTCCGTATCGTCCTGCCCCGGTTTGAGCACCCAGGCAGCTAGGACACAATAACCATGGAAAATGCTGACCAACTGAGGCCTTCATTCACTCACAAGAGACATACGTCCAGTGGACAACCAGAGACTTTTTAGACTATAAAAGACCATAGGAGCAGAATTAGGCCATTCAGCCCATTGAGTCTGCTCCGCCATTTCATCGTGGCTGATCCCAGATCCCACTCAACCCCAAATGCGTGCCTTCTTGCCATACCCTTTGATGCCCTGACCAACCAGGAAACAATCAACTTTCGCCTTAAATACACCCGCGGACTTGGCCTCCACCGCAGTCTGTGACAGAGCATTCTACAGATTCGCTACCCTCTGGCTAAAGAAAATTCCTCCTTATCTCTGTTCTAAAAGGTCACCCCTCAATTTTGAGGCTGTGCCCTCTAGTTCTGGATATCCCCACCAGAGGAAACATCCTCTCCACATCCACTCTGTCTAGTCCTTTCAACATTCGGTAGGTTTCAATGAGATCCCCCCCGCGTTCTTCTAAATTCCAGTGCGAACAGACTGCCAAATACTCCTCATATGCTGACCCCTTCATCCCCTGGAATCATCCTTGTGAAGCTCCTCTGGACTCTCTCCAACGACAACACATCCGTTCTGAGATAAGGAGCCCAAAATTGTTGACAATACTCCAAGTGCATCCTGACTAGTGCCTTATAAAGGCTCAGCATTATCTCCTTGTTTTTATATTCTGTTCCCTTTGAAATAAATGCCAACACAGCAGTTGCCTTCTTTACCGCAGACCCAGACTGTAAGTTAACCAATTCTTCCAACTTGTTTAAGTCCTGCTGCATCGCATTGCTTCCTCAGCACTACCTACCCCTCCAGCTATCTTTATATCACCTGCCAGAAAGCCTTCAATTCCATTATCCAAATCACTGACAATGTGAAAAGTAGCGGTCCCAATACTGACCCCTGAGGAACACCACTGGCAGCCAACTAGAAAAGTCCCCTTTTATTCCCACTCGCTGCCTCCTGCCTGTCAGCCATTCCGCTCTCCATGCCAGAATCTTTCCTGTAACACCATAGGGTTTTATCTTGTTAAGCAGCCTCGTGTGTGGCACCTTCTGAAAAACTAAATAAATGACATCCACTGCCTCTCCTTTGTCCACCCTGCTTGTTACTTCCTCGGAGAACTCCAACAGATTTGTCAGGCAAGATGTCCCTTTACAGAAACCATGCTGACTTTGACTTATTTTGTCATTAGTCTCTCCAAGTTCCCCGAAACCTCATCGTTAATAATAGACTCCACACTTCCCCAGTCTCTGGGGTTAAGCTAACTGGCCTATAATCTCCCTCTCTTTTGCCTTCCGCCCTTAAAGAGTGGAGTGACGTTTGCAATCTTCCAGTCCTCCGGGACCATGCCAGAATCAAGTGATTCTTGAGAGATTATGACCAATGCATCTGTTATCTATTCAGCAGCCTCTCTCAGGGCTCTGGGATGTAGTCCATCTGGTCCAGATGAGTTATCCAGTTCAAAACGTTTCAGTTTGCCTGGCACTTTTTCCTTCGTAATAGCAATGGAACTCACTCCTGCTCCCTGACACTCATGGACCTCTGGCACACTGCTGGTGTCTTCCACAGTGAAGACCGATGCAAAATACCCACTAAGTTCATCTGCCATTTCTTTGTCCCCCATTACTACCTCACCAGCATCATTTTCCAGTGGTCCAAATCAGTGGTCCCTTTTACTCTTTATATAACCAAAAAAAAATTAATATCCTGCTTTATATTATTGGCTAGTCTGCCCTCATATTTCATCTTTTCCCTTCTTATAGCTTGTTCAGTTGTCTTTTGTTGGATTTTAAAATCTTCCCAATTATCCAACTTCCCACTCACTTTTGCTACCTTACATGCCCTTTCCTTGGCCTTTATGCAGTCCTTAACTTCCCTTGTCAGCCACGGTTGCCTACCTCTGCCATTTGAGAACAACTTCTGTGGGACATATCTACCCTGCACCTGTGAACTATTCCCAGAAACTTCAGCCACCTCTGCTCTGCTGTCATCTCTGGCAGTATCATCCTCCAATCCACCTGGGCGAGTGCCTCTCTCATGCCTCTGTAATTCCCTTTACTGATACATCTGACTTATGCTTCACCCTCTCAAACTGCAGTATGAATTCAATCATGTTATGATCACTGCCTCCAAAGGGTTGCTTTACATTAAGCTCCCTAATAAAATCTGGATTAATACACAACACCCAAGCTATGATAGCCTTTCCCTCTCTTGTGATCTGACACCAACCTGATTTTCCCAATCCCCTTGCATATTGAAGTCCCCCCATTACAAATGTGTCATTACCCTTATTAAATGCCTTTTCCAGCTCCCTTTGCGATCTCAACCCCACATCTTGGCTACTATTTGGAGGCCTATATATGATTCCCATAATAGTTTTTTTCACCCTTGCAGTTTCTTAACTCCACCCACAAAGATTCAACATTCTCTGATCCTAAGTCACCTCCTTCTTAAGAAGTAATTCCATCTCTTACCAATAGAGCCTATGACTTCCTGCCTGACCTTTCCATTCAAAGTATTTCTTTTGATGTTAAACTCCCAACTACGGCCTTCTTTCAGCCACGACTCAGTGATGCCCACAATGTCCTACTGACCAATCTCTAACCGCGCCACGAGTTTGTCCACCTCATTCCAAATGCTACGTGCACTTTCAGTCCTGCATTCTTTGCCCATATGAATTTTGCCTCTGTGGTACAATTCAGCTCTTTGCTCTGTCTGCGTTTGCACCCGATCATTGGCTTGTCCTTCCTTACATTCACGTTACGTCCATCATCGACTTGTCAACCTGCTGGCTCATCCTCAGCTCTGTCATCCCGGTTCCCGACCCCCTGCCATATTAGATTAAACCGCTCCCAACAGCTCTAGCAAGGGCAGAAACGGCTAACCTGAGGGGGACATAACTTTAAGGTGATTGGAGGAAAGTATTGGGGAGGGGGGTGTCAAAGGTAGGCGCGTCACACAGAGTGGAACGCACTGTCAAAGGTGGCGGTAGAGCCAGATACATTAGGGACATTTAAGAGACTCCTGGATAGAAACATGGACGAAAAGGAAAAATGGAGATCTATGTGGGAGGTACAGGTTAGATTGATCTTAGAGCAGGTTAAAGGGTTGGTACAACATTGTGGGCCGAAGGGCCTGTACTGTGCTGGAATAGAACAGAGGACAGTACAGCACAGGAGCAGGCCATTCGGCCCACAACATTGTGCTGAACCAGCAAAAAAGCAAATCAAAAACACCCAAACACTAATCCCTCCATCTTCCTCACATCAACGGGTCTATCCAAATGTCTTTTAAAAGCTTAGGAGGATCAATGGCGCCTAACAGCGAATCCTTTGCCTGCATCTTCGGAAACAGCTCTATTTCCATCTTCAATATCTGTCTTGTCTTGTCCATACCGTGGCCAAGTGGTCAAGTACGTGAGCATGTGGCCAAGTGGTTAAGGCATTGGACTAGTGATCTGAAGGTCGTGAGTTCGAGCCCCAGCCGAGGCAGCATGTTGTGTCCTTGAGCAAGGCACTTAATCACACATTGCTCTGCGACGACACTGGTGCCAAGCTGTATGGGTCCTAATGCCCTTCCCTTGGACAACATCGGTGTCGTGGAGAGGGGAGACTTGCAGCATGGGCAACTGCCAGTCTTCCACACAACCTTGCCCAGGCCTGCGCCCTGGAGAGTGAAGACTTCCATGATCTCGCAAGACTAATGGGTGCCTTTTTTCTTGTCCATACCGCACCAACCGCTGCCACTGGGCTATAAACGCGCAGAGCAACGTGTGGTTAAGTGCCTTGCTCAAGGACACAACACGCTGCCTCGGCTGAGGCTCGAACTCACGACCTTCAGATCACTAGTCCAACGCCTTAACCACTTGGCCACGCGCCAACATCTCTATTTCATTCTGACGAAGGGTCTCGGCCTGAAATGTCGACTGTGCTTCTTCCTCTGGATGCTGCCTGGCCTGCTGCGTTCCACCAACATTTTGTGGGTGTTGCTTGAATTTCCAGCATCTGCAGATTTCCTCGCGTTTGCACCTCTACTTTATCTCTATCTTTCCCTTGTGGGGCTCTTTTGAAGACCCTGACCTGGAGTTACACGGTTCTTTGCGGGAATGGGACCCGCACTCGGGGTTTGACGAATGGCCGTTATTCGGCACGCCAAGGGCTCGGCCTAAGAGCTCCGCTCGCCTTCGGAGGACTGAGTTTTCGTGGCGCTGGAGACGGAGGGGAATCAGAGGCCGGCGTCCGGGCACGAGGTCGGTGTGTCGAGGGAGACGGAAGATCTAAGGCTGTGTGCTCAGAGACCCGAGATCTTTGGGCACAGAGCTCGGAAAAAGTGACGCCATGGACTTTTAACATCGTAAACCAGCGAGTTGTTTGTTATGTCTCCCCTCTCGCCATGAAATGGAAACACCTCGTTCTCCCTCATTAGGGGGAGAGAGAGAGAGCCCTGTAGTATGTCAAATACCGGGTGAACGAGTAGCCTTTGATGTTGCTTTGCTCATGCTTGGGTGCTTGCTGGCGGGCGCTGATGCTTTTCTTTTGCCGGTGTTGAGAAGGGGGGGGGGGATTGTGCTTGAGGGAGGGAGGGGACTTTGGCGTTCTAACATTTAACCGTCATTCATTCTTTGGGGCACTCCTCTGTTTTTTGCAGATGTTTGTGAAGAAAAAGAATTTCAGGATGCATATTGTATACATTTCTCTGGCACTAAATGTACCTTTGAAACACCTCTAATGTATTATTTGCCCCTACCACCATACCAGGCAGCGCACTCCAGCCATCCACCACTCTGAGTAAAAAAAAAACGTTCTATATTCTAAAATACTGAACCAGTGGTACTACATATACTGGAAAAGTTACAATAATAAATTGTATTACATTTAAATTGTATTAAATGGGACAATGTCTCCCATCCACTACATAATGTACTGCATGGGCACAGGAGTACATTCAGCCAGAGACTCATTCCACCGAGATGCAGCACAGAGCGTCATAGGAAGTCATTCCTGCCTGTGGCCATCAAACTTTACAACTCCTCCCTTGGAGGGTCAGACACCCTGAGCCAATAGGCTGGTCCTGGACTTATTTCCTAGCATAATTTACATATTACTATTTAACTATTTATGGTTCTATTACTATTTATTATTTATGGTGCAACTGTAACGAAAACCAATTTCCCCCGGGATCAATAAAGTATGACGATGACCATTACAATTTTAAGCAGAGGAACATTAAACTACAAAAAAAAACATGCTGATCTACCGATATGTCAGCTAGGACAATGAGAGAGCCCGACACCATCAACATAGTCTCTTCCCCCACACAAGACAATTCTAGAATGAACGGTAGCTGGCAGTGCCTTCTCGGAAACGGGGTGACGAGGGTCCAGGGCGGATTCTGACACTGCATCGGGCCGGGGTCCCGTGACAAGTGGACCGTGGGATGGACCAGAGAGTCCATGGGCGAGCAACAACACCCCCAGAAAGGCCCCGAGACGTCGGAGGGCCTCCGGCAGCCCCCAGTCCTGGAGAACAGACCGGGTGGCAAACAGAGCCGGAAGATTCGGCAGACACTGGAGCAGCACGTGTCAGATGCTGGAAGGACCCAGCAGGTCAGGCAGCATCTATGGAGGGAGATAAACAGTCGGTGTTTCAGGCAGGGACCTTTCATCCAGAGTAATAGAAGTAATTTAGATCAGAAAATAGACCAATAGTGCTCTGGGATCTGAGGAGACCACAGGACTGGAGAAGTTCTGGCTGGAGGAGGACCATGGAGACTGGGTGGGGTGGGAAGCCTTTCAGGACTCAATATGACCGGGCTGGGCAGGAAAAACCATTTCGGGATGGAGGACGAGCAGGGATCTCTCTCTCTCTCTCTCTCTCTCCGGCCGGCTTCACTCTAACCGGGAAGAGACTCAAAGCATTCTGGGATGTAGGAGGACCAGGACTGGCTGCCGGGACTTGAACCATTCCACGATTATGGAACACTAGGCCAAGGGAAAAATTCCCAGGGAATCTTAACCCAAAGAATCCGATGAGACTAAACACACAGGGAAAGGGAAAAAACAAAATCAGTTCCCCAAATAGGAAATGGCTTAAATGCAGGGAACAACAACAGCAACAACAAAACCAGGCCTCAATAACCACATGCAAACCTTGCATAAGTGTTTGCCAGAGGGAGATGGCTCTGAGCCAAGCTGGGCTCGTTTACAGTCAAGAGCGGTTTTCTCGAGATGAGAGGGAGCAGAGCCTGGCCCGGAAGGCACACTACCCAGAACGCTGTCTCCTGTTAGCAGGGGAGGAGAGTCAGAGATCGGGAGCTGGCCGCAAGAGAAATCTAAGGATCTGGCCTTCATGTTCTCAACCCCCCCATGCACACTGACAGTCTCTGACTGGGGGGGGGGAGAGAGGAGGAGAGGGGAATGGAGAGGGAAAGGGGAGGGGGGAGAGGAGGAGAGGAGGGGGAGAGGAGGGGGAGGAAGGGGAGGGGGAGAGGAGGAGGAGGTGAGGGGGAGGGGGAAAGGGGGAGAAGGGGAGGGGAGAGGAAGAAGGGGAAGGGGAGGAAGTGAGGGGGAGGAGGAGGAGGAGAGGGAAGAAGAGGGGGAGGAGGAGAGGGAGTGAGGGGAAGAGGTGAGGGGGAGGAGGTGGGGGGAGGAGGAGGGGGGAGGAGGGGGTGAGGGGGGAGAAGGAGGTGAGGGGGAGGAGGAGGTGAGGGGAGGAGGTAGTGAGGGGTTAGAGGGCGAGGGGGAGGTGGCGAGGGGGAGGTGGTGAGGGGTTAGAGGGCGAGGGGGAGGTGGTGAGGGGTTAGGGGGTGAGGGGGAGGAGGTGGGGGAGAGGTGGTGAGGGGGGAAGGAAGTGAGGGGGAAGGAGGTAAGGGGGAAGGAGGTAAGGGGGAGGGGGGGAGGGGGAGGAGGTGGGGGAGAGGTGAGGGGTGAGGGGGTGGGGGGGGAGCAGGTGAGGGGTCAAGGAGGGGAACCTTGCTGAATTCCCTCAAGCAGGTTGTGTGTGTGTTGCTCTGGATTTCCAGCATTTCAGGGTCAGCATCTTGAGAAATTTGTTGTTTTGTGGCGGCAGCATGAATAATCACTCTACGTCACAATTAGAAGTTCTATAAATCGTGCAAAATGAGAGGAAGGCAGAGAGAGATGGAGTTCTCAGATTCACCATCCCTTCAGAAATCTGATGGCGGAGGGGCAGAGGCTGTTCCCAGAACAATCAGTCTGTCTCTTCAGGCTCCTCTACCTCCTCGCTGAATGAGAAGAGGGAACGTCTTATAATTAAACACAGCAAATCCGGCTAGCGTAGATGGGCAACTTGGCCTCCGTGAACGAAGGGTCTGTACCATGCAGTAGACTCTGTGACTGTCACTAGTTCAGGGCAAATTATCCCTCAAAGGACAGTTTTAAATCGCGAGACCCACAGACAGTTGGTATCTTTTCTCCCCAGGGTGGAAACGTCCAACAATACGCAGCAAGTTCGAAAGAGACGCGTGGGACAAGTATTGTTTTTTAAAAAGCGTCACATGCCTGGTACGCTCTGCCGGGGTTGGCGTTGGCCGTGGTACAGTAGAGGAGTTGAAGAGATTCTTTGATTGGAAGCCGACTCTGCCGGGAACGGAGGGAGATGGACACGGCGCAGGCAGAAGGGATTCACTTGGTTGGGTGTCGAGGATTAAACAGACAGGTGGGGGGGCGGGGTGGCGGGGGTGGGTCAGATCGATTTTCAGAGAAGGTTAAAAGGTTAGTACAACAGCCTGGGCTGAAGGGCCTGTGTTGTCCTCTCGTACTGTATCGGATTGCCAGGCGCCCATCGAAATGGACTGCTCACGTCAGCAAACAACACAGCCCGGAGGCAGCAACCCTCAAAGGTCACCAAAATTTTGGCGCCAACATTGCGCGCCCACGAATCACTAACGCTAACATCTTTGGAATTCGGGAGGAAACCGGGGCACCCGGAGGAAACCCACGTGGTTGGGGGTGGGGGGAAGCGTACAAACTCCTGACAGGCAGTGGCGGGAACTGAGCGCCGGCACCACAAAGCGTTACGCTGACTGCCGCACCATCGCGCCACCGTTAGGTGAGGAGATGGTATATGGATCAGCTCGGCCTCACGCGGTGCCGGCTGCTCTGCACTTCGCCACGGGTGGCGTAACTGCTCGCGGCAGCTCGCTATGCTTCAGGTAGGTACTGTGCGAGGCTGGGCCGTTCATCGAGAGCAGTTCTGGCCCCCTCGTCTAAGAGGGGACGCGCTGGAGAAGGACCAGAGGAAAGACCGCGAGAATGATTCCGGACTGAAAGGGTTAACTTATGGGGAGCGTTCGACGGCTCACTGGAGCTTGGAAGAATGAAAGGGGAAAATATCACTGACAAACATCAAATATTGAAAGGCCTCGATAGAGTGGACGTGGAGAGGATGTTTCCTATAGTGGGGGAGTCTAGGACCAGAGAACACAGATAGAATGGATGTGGAGAGGATGTTTCCTGTAGTGGGGGAGTCTAGGACCAGAGGACACAGATAGAGTGGACGTGGAGAGGATGTTTCCTGTAGTGGGGGAGTCTAGGACCAGAGGACACAGATAGAGTGGGTGTGGAGAGGGTGTTTCCTATAGTAGGGGAGTCTAGGACCAGAGGACACAGATAGAGTGGACGTGGAGAGGATGTTTCCTGTAGTGGGGGAGTCTAGGACCAGAGGACCCAGATAGAGTGGATGTGGAGAGGATGTTTCCTGTAGTGGGGGAGTCTAGGACCAGAGGACACAGATAGACTGGATGTGGAGAGGATGTTTCCTATAGTGGGGGAGTCTAGGACCAGAGGACACAGATAGAGTGGACGTGGAGAGGATGTTTCCTGTAGTGGGGGATTCTAGGACCAGAGGGCACAGATAGAGTGGATGTGGAGAGGATGTTTCCTACAGTGGGGGAGTCTAGGACCAGAGGACACAGATAGAGTGGATGTGGAGATGATGTTTCCTGCAGTGGGGGAGTCTAAGACCAGAGGACACAGCCTCAGAGTCGAGGGACGTCCCTTTAGAACAGAGACAAGGAGGAATCTCCTTAGCCAGAGATTATTGAACTTTGCATTCCACAGATTCAAAGTTTCCAGGTAAATTTTATTATCAAGGTACGTATATGTCAGCATATACAACCCCAAGATTCATTTTCCTGTGGGCATATTCAGCCAATTTATAGAATAGTAACTATAACAGGATCATTGAAAGATCAACCAGAGTGCAGAAGACAACAAACTGTACCAATGCAAATATAAATAAATAGCAATACACAACGAGAACATGAGATAAAGAGTCCTTGAGGTGAGATCATTGGTTGTGGGAACATCTCAATGGATGGGCAAGTGAGTGTAATTATCCCCTTTCGTTCAGGAGCCTGATGGTTGAGGGGTGGTAACTGTCCCTGAACCTGGTGGTGTGAGCCCTGAGGCTCCTGTACCTTCTACCTGATGGCAGCAGCAAGAATTCATTGCCACAGGCGGCTGTGGAGGCCAAGTCATTGGGTATATTTAAAGCAGAAGTTAATAAGTTCTTGATTAGTAAGGACATCAAAGGAAGAAGGCATGAGAATGGGATTGAGGGAGATTAAAATCAGCCACGATCAAATGACGGAACAGAATTGATGGGCCGAATAGTCTGGTTCTGGTCTTATGGTCATCGATACCCTGCGCCCGCTTTCTCCGCAGCCCCTCCCCACCCGTGCTGTCTCAGCCCTGCTATCCGCCCTGTCAGTGCAAACAGACTTTGACCTGAAGATCTTGGCATCGATGTGACAATCAGTGTGGAACAAATCACAGCTCGCTTCTAATCTGTGCCGTGCACTCGAGAAGCTGTCAGCGAGTGACACCGCCTCCCTTCGCCACCCCTCCCATATGACCGATTAACCCTCGCCTTCCTCCGACCATCCAATCGACCCATGACCTGTAGCCCTCCATACCCCTGGCATCCACGGACTTCTCTGGGGAAGTTTCAGAGTTCAAGGTAAATTTATCAAAGTACATATACACTCTCTGAGTGTACGTTCATGACCTCCTGCTGCTGTAGCCCGTCTGCTGTGCGTTCAGAGATGCTCTTCTGCACACCACTGTTGTAACGTGTGGTTATTTGAGTTACTGTTGCCTTCATGCCAGCTTGAACCAGCCTGGCCATTCTCCTCTGACCTCTCTCATTAACAAGGCGATTCCACCCACAGAACCGCCGCTCACTGGATTTTTTTTTTGCTTTTCACACCACTCTCTGTAAACTCCAGAGACTGTCGCGTGTGAAAAATCTCAGGAGATTCTGAGATACTCAAACCACCCCATCTGGCACCAACAAGCATTTCGCGGTCAAAGTCACTCAGATCCCATTTCTTCCCCCGTTCTGATGTTTGGTCTGAACAACAACTGAACCTCTCGACCGTGTCGGCGTGCTTTTATGAACCGAGTTGCTGCCACGTGATTGGCTGATCAGATATTTGTATAAACGAGCAGGTGCACAGGTATACCCTAGGATCGTTGTGTTCCTAACGTATCTGCCTCTACCACCCCCAGCTCGTGGGGGGGAAAAAAAAGCTTAATATTATTGCACAACTCATGTTGGAGGCAGAGGTTAAGATGTCACCAAGGGAAAAGGACCACCATTCAGTTTTACTCCACCCACGAGCGAAAAGGCAGCAAGTTACTCCGCCATGACAGCTAGAGTCTGTTGTTCTCAACTGGAACACTGTCACAGCTCTGGGTGTCAAAAGAGCAGAGTCCAGTTCTGGCGCCCCCTGTAAGGAGCCTCCGTACGTCCCCCCCCCGCAGCGTGCTTGGGTTTTCCCCAGGTGCTCTGGTTTCCTCCCACAGTCCAAAGGCGTACCGGGAAGGTTAGATGGTCACAGTAACGGTCCCGTGACGAGGTTGGGGCAAATCGGGGCTGGGGGGGGGGGTCGCTGGGGAGGCATGGTTCGAAGGAGCCAGTCCATCCAGTATCTCTCAATAAAATAAAACAGATCAAAGCAGTGTGTACTATCTACAAAATGCTCTGCAACAACACACCAAAGTTCCTAAGGCAGCACCTTCCAGACCCACGGTCACCACCATGTAGAAGAACGAGAACAGCAGATACCTGGGAACACTACCCCTTGGAAATCCCCCTCCGAGTCACTCACCATCCTGACTCGGAAACATATCACCGTTCCTTCATTGCCGCTGGGACAAAATCGTGGAATCCCCTCCCTAACAGGACTGTGGGTGTCCCTACACCTCAGGGACTGCAGCGGCTCGAGAAGGCAGCTTATCACCCACCTTCTCAAGGGCAACTAGGGATGGGCGATAAATGGCTGGCGACGCCCACATCCCATAAAAATGAATAAATTTTTATTTTTAAAAAGTGAGAGTCTCCCAACAGCTAAACGGCGAGCCCGATTACATCGGCCCCCCCACGGTACCCGCGGATGAAGGGTGCGTCTGTCTCCGGCGTGCTGGACAATGTCCGTTGTCGTTCAGCAGCGAGGAACCCCCTCCCGTCCCCTCCCCGTCACCGAGGGGCAGGATCCAAGGCCACACGACACCCTCCTGGGTTTACCACGGGTCCCGGAAACTTCGCTTGGACCCCGCAGATCACAGAACCGCCCCACTGCCCCACTAATCACCCCCTGTAGCTGTACTCCCTTCAGCTCCCCTTTCCCCCCCTCCAAATCTAACCCTCGCCCCACACCAAGGGGCAATTAACCCACTCATCCCGCACAGTGCTGGGATGACAGAGGTCCCAACTCAGAATCAGAATTAATATCGCTGGCCTATGTTGTTATGCAGCAGTACAGTACAAAAAAGTGAATTACTTACTGTAATTTCAGTAATTTACTCTCTCTCTCCATATATTAAAAAGAGAAATTGAATCTATAGTGCAAAAAAAAAGTGGTGTTTATGGGTTCAATGTCTGCTCAGAAATCAGACGGCAGAGGAGAAGAAGCTGATCCTGAATCGCTGAGTGTGTGTCTTCAGGCTCCTGTACCTCCTCCCTGATGGTAGCAATGAGAAGAGGGCATGTCCTGGGTGATGAGGGTCCTTAACGATGGACGCTGCCTTTCAGAGGCGTCGCTCCTTGAAGATGTCCTGGATACTACGGAGGCTGGTGCCCGGGATGGAGCTGACTGAGTTTACAACTTCAGAAACATAGAAAACCTACAGCACAATACAGGCCCTCCGGCCCATAAAGTTGTGCCGAACATTTCCTTACCTTAGAAGTTACTAGGGTTACCCATAGCCCTCTATTTTTCTAAGCTCCATGTACCTGTCCAAAAGTCTCTTTAAAGACCCTATTGTATTAGATTAGATTATGAGGACTCGCAGTCCTCTTTTATTGTCATTTAGTAACGCACGCATTAAGAAATGATACAATATTCCTCCGGTGTGATATCACAGAAACACAGGACAGACCAAGACTGAAAAACTAACAAAAAACTACATAATTATAACAAATAGTTACAAGAGTGCAATAATACCATAATTTGATGAAGAACAGGCCATGGCACAGTAAAAAAGTTCAAAGTCTCTCGAAAGTCCCACATCTCACGCAGACAGGAGAAGGAAGAAAACTCTCCCTGCCATGCCTGACCACAGTCCGACTCTGAGTCGTCCGAAAACTTCGAGCCTCCGACACCGAGCACCATCTCTATCCGAATGATTCGACCTCAGCCTCGGTAGCCAGCAGCAGGCAAGGCCGGGGATTTTGCAGCCTTCCCTCCGGAGATTCTCGATCACACAGTAGCAGCGGGAGTGAACCGGGCATTTCAGAAATTTCTCCAGATGCTCCTCTGCTTCTCACGTCTGTCTCCATCAAATCAGAATGGTGCATGGCGTCCTACTTACAAATACGATATCATTTCACCAGAGAGGCTACGCGCGCTGCGTCGCGCCGCCATCTTCTCCTCCCGCCTCGTATCCGCCTCCACTACCATTGCCGGCAGCCCATTCCACACACCCACCACTCTCTGAGTAAAAAAACTTACCCCTGACGTCTCCTCTGTACCTACTCCTCAGCACCTTAAACCTGTGCCCTCTTATGGCAGCCATTTCAGTCCTGGGGAAAAAACCTCTGACTTTCTGCAGATCCTTTGGATCTTGTGCAATAGCCCCCTTTCCCCCCTCCCAACACCAGACAGCCATGCAGCTCTCTCCAATACATCTGTAGAAATTTGCGAGCTTCCTTAGTGACAAATCAAATCTCCTCAAACTCCTAATGAAATATAGCCGCTGTTGCCGCATCGACACGTTGGGTCCAGGATCGATCCTGGACTCGGACGATCGTGTGCAGTTCCGGCCGCCCCGCGACAGGACGACATAGGAGGTTGACTTGGCGCCACAAGGAGGGGTCAGACAAACTCGGGCTGTTTTCTCTGGGGGCGGTAAAGATCAGCTTCATCTGTCACACGCACATCGAAGCGCGGAGAAAGGTGCCGTCTGCAGCAAGCCGAATCGCGCTGGCGGGCAGCCCGCACGCGTCAACACAGCACGCCCACGGCTCGCTGACCCCAACCCGCACGTCTCGGGAGGGCGGGAGCAAAGCCCGCCCAGTCACTCGCGGAGAGTGGCTGGTGCTGGGACAGCGTCAACCTCTTGAAGTCCAGCCCCGCGGCCCGCGGGAACGGGCAAGCCCGGCCGGGCAGGGCCCTGGTGGAGCTGAATAGGCCTGATGCCCTGTCCCGTGGGCACAACGGATTTCAGAAACGCAGGCCGACTCCGGCCGCGTTACCGACTCTGAGAGAAGGGTCTCATCGTCGCGTGAGCGCACGAGGCAGCGCGGGGAAAGGTACCAGGTTCCAACACCGCCAGCAACCCTTACTCCATATCCCACTTGGGTACCTGGCAGGGAACTCCACCGTCGTGGAGCGGCAGAGATACAGATGCGCAAACGGGCAAATGAGGTGGGCTGGCCAGAGCTCGAGGAAGCCGGCCAGCGTCACCAGGCAGGCACGAGAACGGAGCCGCCGAGGATGGAGGGGAAAAGGGACGCCTGACGAACGCACAGAGGAGGGAACGTCAGACGATTGGGGGGGGGTGGGGAGACACTCCCTGGCCCACCCTCGAGAAACTGGCTCAGCAGAGAGGACGATGGAGGTGGGAGGTCATCGATCGCCTGCGCTCCACTTGGAGAGGAGGACTCCAAGAGGAACCACAAACCGTGATCGTAAGCACGGCGCGGCACATCACACAAACCAATCTTCCGTCCGTGGACTCACTTTACACCGCACGTTGTCGGAGCAGTGCTGCCAGGATAATCAAGGACACGACCCACCCAGCCAGCACACTTTTCGTCCCTCTTCCCTCCGGGAGAAGGCTCAGGGGCTTGAAGACTCGTACGGCCAGATTTGGGAACAGCTCCTTTCCAACTGAGATAAGACTGCTGAACGGATCCTGACCCGGATCTGGGCCGTACCCTCCAAATATCCCGACCTGCCTCTCGGTTTTTTTGCACTACCTTACTTCCCATTTTTCTATTTTCGATTTATAATTTAAATGCTTAATATTTACTAATTTTTATTTTTAATATTTAATATTTGTAATCCAGGGAGTGTGAGGCGCAGAATCAAATATCGCTGTGACGATTGTACATTCTAGCACCAATTGTTTGGCAACAATAAAGTGTAAAATATAAAGTATAAAGCTACCGTGCCGTCTTTACTGATGCACCTTCCGGTGTTCGTGTGATCTGCCTAGTAGGAGTGTCTAAAACTGAGAGGCAAGGGTAGAATGGACAGTTAGAATCTTTGCCCCTGGGGTAGAAACGTCAAATACTCGACTGCGTACGTTTAAGGTCAGAGGGGAAAAGTTTAAGGAAGTTATGTGGGCAGATGCTGCCCGGCCTGCTGTGTTCACCAGCAACTTTTATGTGTGTTGCTTGAATTTCCAGCATCTGCAGAATTCCTGTTGTTTGGAAGGTATGTGGGTAAGTTTTGTTTTGGTTTTACAGAGACTGCTTGGAACGGGGTGCCGAGGCGGTGGTAGGAGAAGGGGACACGATCAAGAGGTTTGCGGACAGGGGCGTTAATAAGCATGAGCGATTCTGGAGATGTTGGAAATCCAGAGCAACACACACACACATTGCTGGAGGAACTTCAACATGTCAGGCAGCATCCGTGGAGGGGAATAAACAGTCGACGCTTCCGGCCGAGACAGGGAACATCAAAGCAAACTTATTGCCAAGGTATATATGGAACACAATAAATCAGATTCATTTATTTTCAGGCATTTACAGAAAAATAAAGGACTGCATGAAAAACTATTAAGCAAAGACCGACAATGTGCAAAGAATGACAAGTTATGCAAATTTGAAAGGAATAACTGAGGACACGAGCTGTTGAGAGCCAGTCGATAGGTTGTGGAGTCAGATCGGAGTTGCGTTGGGTGGAGTTATGTGCAATGGTTCCGGAGCACGATGGATGCAAGGTAAGAACCGAGATTCGACATGGCCTCTGAAACTTTGACAAACTTCCAGAGGTGTGACCCAGAGAGTACTTTGACTGGCCTGGTATGGAAACAACGATGCCTTTGAGCGCAAAGTCCTACAAAAGCTAGTGCATTCAGCCTAGTCCATCACGGTAAAGCCCTCCCAGCCATTGAACGCATCTATATGTCGTAGGAAAACAGCCTCCATCATCAGAGATTCCCACCACCCAGGTCATGCTCTCTTCTCACTGCTGCCATCAGGTAGAAGGTACAAGAGCCTCAGGACTCACACCACCAGGTTCAGGAACAGTTACTACCCCTCAACCAACAGGCTCTTGAGCAAACGGGGATAATTACACTCACTTGCCCATCCCTTGAGATGTTCCCACAACCAATGATCTCACTTTAAGGACTCTTCATCTCATGTTCTCGTTATTTATTGCTATTTATTTATATCTGCATTTGCAGAGTTTGCTGTCTTCTGCACTCTGGTTGATCTTCCACTGATCCTGTTTACAGTTACTATTCTACAGATTTGCTGAGGATGCCCGCAGGAAAATGAATCGCAGGGTTGGATGTGGTGACGTGTATGAGCTCTGACAATAAACTTAAATTTGAACTTTGCTCCTGAACCTGATTTTGTGGGACCCAAGGTTCCTGGAACTCCTGCCCCATGGCAGAACAGAAGGATCGAGTGCAGGCAGAAGAGATTTGATTTGATTTGGCATGCTATGCACCGCAGATGGTGCAGGCCAAAGGGGCGGTCCATGTTCTACGGCTCTAAGAAACCACACAGACACGGAGAGCACGCAGATGCCACGCATCGGGATTCGAACCGGAGCTGGTGGGATTGCGAGGCGGCTGATTTACCCACAGTGCCACAGCCTTGATCAATTCCCCCACTCAAAGTTAAAAGCAAATCTATTATCAAGGTGAGCGTACGTCACCACGTGCCACTCAGAGATTTGTTTTCTTGGGGGCATTCACAGTAGAACCAAAATACTTTACTTTATTGTCGCCAAACAATTGACGCTAGAGCGTACAATCATCACAGCGATATTTGATTCTGCGCTTCGCGCTCCCTGTTGTACAAATCAATAGTAAACAGTAAAAGTTTAAATTATAAATCACAAATAGAAAATAGAAAAATGGGAAATAAGGTAGTGCAAAAAAACCGAGAGGCAGGTCCGGATATTTGGAGGGTACGGCCCAGATCCGGGTCAGGATCCATTCAGCAGTCTTATCACAGTTGGAAAGAAGCTGTTCCCAAATCTGGCCGTACGAGTCTTCAAGCTCCTGAGCCTTCTCCCAGAGGGAAGAGGGATGAAAAGTGTGCTGGCTGGGTGGGTCGTGTCCTTGATTATCCTGGCAGCACTGCTCCGACAGCGTGCGGTGTAAAGTGAGTCCACGGACGGGAGATTGGTTTGTGTGATGTGCCGAGCCGTGCTCATGATCTTCTGCAGCTTCTTCTGGTCTTGGACAGGACAACTTCCACACCATTCAATTCAATCATTGGAAAAACAGTACACAAAGACCGACAACCAATGTGCCAATATAAATAACTAATAAATAATATCAAGAACGTGAGTTGTAGAGACCTTGAAAGTGAGCCTGTAAGGTTGTGGCATCAGTTCAGAGTTGAGGTGAGTGAAGTTACCCACTCTGGTTCAGGAGTCTGATGGTTGAGGGGTGAAAGTAGTTCCTGCCCCTGTCAGTGCTCTTGAATTACAGGATCATTTTCTGCCATTGAAGACCCGCACAGAGACTTTCCCCCGCTCTCCCACCCCTGCCCCGTAACGCAACCGCCCCGCTCTGCACACTGCCCCCGTTACGCAAAGGGATTCCCGCGTCTGGCGGAGGCAGCGGCTGACCTCCAACGCGGCAGCCCCGGCAAGCAACTGCGCCCGATTCTGATCTCACGCCGGAACGCAGAGGCTTCGAAGAATCTCCGCTGGCTTCGAGGGACGAGACTCGAGGACAAGGGAGACATTCAGCTGCTCGAAACTGTTTGGTCCCCGAATGAAATGGGGATATCCTGGTTCCTCTTTTAGGATAACCGTGATTTTAAACATAATCGATTAACCATCAGACATAGGATCAGAATTAGGCCATTCGGCCCATCGAGTCTGCTCCTCCATTCCATCATGGCTGATTTATCTTCCCGCTCAACCCCAATATCCTGCCTCCTCCCTGTAACCTTTGACGCCCTGACTAATCAAGAACCTATCAACCTCCACTTTAAATATATCCAGTGACTTGGTCTCCACAGGCGTTTGTGGCAATGAATTCCACAGATTCACCACCCTCCGGCTAAAGAAATTCCTCAGCTCGGTACTGAAGGGATGTCTTTCTATTCAGAGGTTCTGCCCTCTGGTTAGAACCAGATTAACTGCACTCGATTATTCAGGCCCAGTGCCATTAACTAGCTCTTAACTCATCCCAGAAATGAATCACCAATGAATTTGGTTGCCGTCACGTCCCACCTCACGTTGAAATTTTTTTTACTCTAAACCCACTGTTACACTTTGTCTCAGGCGGTTTAGCAGCTCAGTGCGTACAGCCACCGCCTCACGACTGGCGGGTTCAATTCCTGCCTCGGGAGCTTTGTGTGTGGAATTTGAAAACCCCCTCGGTGAGAGAGGGAGCGGTGGGGGGGGGGGAGTGCGCACGAAAGGACGGGGTCGACGGGAATGTGGGGAAGAACACAAAATGGGATTAGCATGAACGAGCGACGTGGTTGACGGCAGATTTCCGCAGCAGCCCATGAACCCGGGTTCTGGGCTATATTTCACGTGGCTGTCTTTTACTGACATCCGATACGCACTTGCCCTCTCGTTATGTGCGAGTGGGCCTCAAGCTGCGGCCTCGCCTGCTTATGGCCGCCAGGAGAGGGGCGTGGGAGCCGGTGAGCTCCACTGGGGGCAGTGTGGCGCAGCGCCCAGGCTGGAGTTGACGCTGCCCCCCGGTGTGAGCTTGGCAGAAGACGGGCCGCTTTGTGGGCGACTGCACAGCTCTGTGGCATTCAGGGCTTGACTGGACCTCTTTTATTGCGTGGCTGTACCTTACCGATAATTTTTTTTTAAAATGAGGCTTGCTATCTTGTACCTGCTGTGTGTACTTTACCCTGTGTGTGACTGTTTTGCACCTCAGCCCTGGAGTAATCCTGTCTCGTCTGGCTGTATTGAGTATTTGTGCATGGCTGGCAATTAAACTTGAATTGATAGCAACACACATCAAAGTTGCTGGTGAACGCAGCAGGCCAGGCAGCATCTCTAGGAAGAGGTACAGTCGACGTTTCGGGCCGAGACCCTTCCTCAAGACTAACTGAAGGAAGAGTGAGTACGGGATTTGAAAGTGGGAGGGGGACAGGGAGATCCAAAATGATAGGAGACAGGAGGGGGAGGGATGGAGCCAAGAGCTGGACGGGTGATTGGCAAAAGGGATATGAGAGGATCACGGGACAGGAGGCCCAGGGGGAAGGAAAAGGGGGAGGGGGGAAAACCCAGAGGATGGGCAAGGGGTATAGTGAGGGGGACAGAGGGAGAAAAAGAATGTGTGTGCCTATAAATAAATAAATAACGGATGGGGTACGAGGGGGAGGTGGGGCATTAGCGGAAGTTAGAGAAGTCGATGTTCATGCCATCAGGTTGGAGGCTACCCAGACGGAATATAAGGTGTTGTTCCTCCAACCTGAGTGTGGCCTCATCTTGACAGTAGAGGAGGCCGTGGATGGACATGTCAGAATGGGAATGGGATGTGGAATTAAAATGTGTGGCCACCGGGAGATCCTGCTTCCTCTGGCGGACAGAGCGTGGGTGTTAACTTGAATTGATGCCTAGCATGTACTTAGTGGGCTGAAGGGCTGGTTGCACCCCTGTGTGTGTGTGTGTCTCTCTCTCTCTCTACTTTAGCTGTGGTGCACCACCTCCACTTCTGAGGAGATTGAGGTAAGCGAGGATTCCCCCCCCACCCCCCCCCCCCCAAACCTACTAATGGAACACAAAGCGGTCTCCCAATCTGCTTTGGGTCTCACCGATACACAGGAGGCCAGACCAGGAGCGCCGGACATGGTGGATAAACCCAAACGGACTCACAGGTGAAGTGTTGCCTCACCTGGAAGGACTGTCTGGGGCCCCTGAATGGTAGTGAGGGAGGAGGTGTAGGGGCAGGTGCAGCACTTGTTCCAGAGTGCAGCCATTGTTATAATGAAAGAGCCGCGGCAGGCAATTAATGCAGGAGCAGCTTCAACAAAAGGCAATTTAAAAGGACCCGATCCTCTGCTCCCTCTCCCCTTCTCTCTGGCTAACCATCCCATAGGATGATGATGGTTCCTTTCAGGAAGTCAGTGGGGTTTGATATGTGCGTCCTGGAGTGGCTGTACAGGCCGATCCTTGGCAGGTGGGGCCTGGAGGGGCGGCAGGGGCAGAGGCTCTGTTGAGGTGCCCCCTGTGCCGTTCCTCTGTCGCCTCGTCGAGCTTGTTCTCAGCAGCGGCCAAGCCTTTTCTGACGGCGTCCCTCCACCGTGAGCCATCTTGAGCCAGATCCTCTCGTGTTGATGGGAGCTTTCTGGAACACAAAATACTCTGCAGCTGCTGGGGTCAAAGCAACACTCACAACACGCTGGAGCAACTCAGCAGGTCGGGCAGCATCCGTGGAAATGATGGGTCAACGTTTCGGGCTGGAATCCTTTGTCAGGACTGTAGAGGGAAGGGGCAGAGGCCCTGTATATCAGGATCTCCCGGTAGTCACCCACTTCAACTCTGCTTCCCACTCCCATTCAGATATGTCCATACACAGCCTCCTCTACTGCCATGATGAGGCTAAACTCAGGTTGGAGGAGCAACACCTCACATACCGTCTAGGTAGTCTCCAGCCCCTTGGTATGAACATAGAATTCTCCAACTTCCAGTAATTCCCTCCCCCTCCCTTCTCCTATCCGTATTTCATTCTGCCCCCTCCCCCAGCTGCCTATCACCTTCCTCATGGTTCCACCTCCTTCTACTACCCATTGTGTTTTCCCCTATTCCTTCTTCACCTTTCCTGCCTATCATCTGCCCACCCCTTTATCTTTCCCCTTACTGGTTTTTCACCTGGAACCTACCAGCCTTCTCCTTCCCACCCTCCCCCCACCTTCTTTATAGAGCCTCTGCCCCTTCCCTCTTCAGCCCTGACGAAGGGTTCCGGCCCGAAACATCGACTGATCGTTTCCACGGATGCTGCCCGACCTGCTGAGTTCCTCCAGCGTGTTGTGAGTGTCGCTTTCTTGAGGCTCCTGTGCAGAACATCCTTGTACCATAGTCGCTGGCCTCCTTGTTTTCGGGTACCACTGGACGGTTGGCCGTACAAGATGTCCTTGGGCAGTCTTCCGTCAGGCACTCTGACAACATGTCCTGCCCAGCGCAGTTGGGCTGACATCACCAAGGTTGAAACTGCTGGCATTCCGGCTCGAGAGAGGACCTCGGTATTGGAGACCTTGTCTCGCCAGGTGATCTTCATCAGAGAACGTAGGTGACACTGCTGCAGTTGGACAAGCTGGCGTATGTGTTTCTGATATGGGCACCATGTCTCACACCCGTATAACAAGGTTGATATGACAACAGCCCTGTATACCTTGCATTTGGTGGCCAACCTGATGTCCTGAGACCAAACTCAATCTTTCAGCTGACCAAAGGCAAAGCAGGCTTTTCTGGTTCTTGACTCAATCTCTACATCCAGGGAAGCTGAGGATGTTGTTATGCTTCCCAGGTAGCAAAACATGTTGACAGTATTGAGACGAGTGTCGTCAATGAGGACAGTTGGTTCTTCATAGCTTGAGCCAGGAGCCGGTTGGTAGAAAACTTCTGTCTTTTTCAGGCTGATTGTCAGTCCGAAGCTTTTGGCTGCAGTGGTGATCTCCTGTAAGTCTTTGAGAGAGTGGGCAACCAGTGCACAGTCATCAGCAAACTGTAGCTCAGGCGCCACAATGTCCTTGACTTTTGTTTTTGCTCTCAGTCTTGCGAGGTTGAGGAGCCCGCCGTCAGCCCTCGTTTGTAGGAAGACCCCTCACTTTGGGTCTGATGTGGCATCCTGAAGAACAGCAGCGAAGAATAGTCCAAACAGAGTAGGAGCCAGAACACAACCCTGTTTTACGCTGTTGCTGATGGGAAATGGGTCTGACAACTCACCACACGTGTTGACGCAGCCTTCCATGCCTTCCTGGAGCTGACGGATGATGTTGCTTAGGCGTTGGGGGGTGGGGGGGGGGTGGCAAACGAATTTTGGTAGGAGATTCCACAGGCCATCTCTACCAACAGTGTCGAACGCTTTGGTTAGATCAACAAATGTGACATCGAGACTTCTCTGCTGCTCAACACGTTTCTCTTAGAGTTGCCCCAGTGAACAGCCTGTTCGAAAACCACACTGGCTTTCTGGGAGGATGTTGTCACTGATGTTGGACACCAAGCGTCTAAGGATGACCTTCGCGAGGCATTTTTCCGCAACTGACAGACGAGAGGTGCCACGGTGATTGTTGCTGTCTCTCTTGTCTCCCTTGTTCTTGTAGGTGGTCACGATTGATGCATCTTTGAAATCTTGTGGTAGTTCTGCAGCTCCCCACAACTTTGTGAACAGCTGGTGCAGGCATGATGTCGGTGTGTGACCACCATACTGGTAGATCTCAGCTGCTTTGTTGGGTTTTCGCTGCTTGATGGCTTTGATGACCTCGTGAGGAGAAGCTCGAGCAGTATGGGTCGAGGGTGTACTCTGCCCAGTGCTCCACCGGTGATGGTTCCTGGTCTGTTCAGCAGCTCGTGGAAGTGCTGTTGCCATCTTTTCATGTGCTCGGACTTCTCAGTGAAGATGGATGCACTGTCCTTGCTCAGGAGTTGTGAGGTGGTTTGGTTTGATGGACCATACACAACCTCCATTGCTTCATAGAAGCTTCTTGAGGCATTACAGTCGGCGAAGGCTTGTAACTCCTCGTCCTTGTTCGCCCATCGCTGGTCTTTCATAGCTCTGAGCTGCCTCTGCAAAGTTGAGATTGTATTCAAAAAGGCACTTTTTTGGAACTTGAGTTTGGGTGTCGAAGGAGAGCCTGGTGTGCAGCTGCCTTAGCTCTTAGGTCTTGCACAGATGGGTTGCTCTCATCAAACCAGTCCTGATGCTTGTGCTCGACTTTCCCCGAGGTGTCCCGGGCAGCGCTGTAGACCGTTTCTGTGAAGACATTCCAGTGCTCAGTAACATCCAGCGTTCAGCTTTTCGGGTGGTTTGGCAGCATTCAGTCTGCGTGGAGGTCCGATCGATAGACACAGATCCGCCCACACCATTTGAGGATCAGTTGAGCACTCAGCTCCGCGCCCAACCCTGGTGATACGAACGTCAGGGGACGTCCCGTTGCCGGGTGACGACATAGTCAATGAGATGCCAGCTTTTCAATCGCGGGTGCATCCACGTGTGTTTCAGCTCGCCTGGCAATCTGAACAGCGTGTTAGCAACACCCAGTTTGGATACTGTGCACATCGAGAGGAGCAGTAGACCGTTACCCTTGCTGTTGCCAACCCCTTGGCGTCCGATTACACCAGGCCACACAGTGGACTCCCTGCCAACCCCAGCATGAAAGTCGCCCGGCAACAGCAGCTTATCGGAAGTTGCTACGCTACTGACAGTGCTTTTCAGCTCGCTGTAGACTTCACTGGGACTAGCTCACCACATTGACGTTAGTTTGAGGTTAAAAGTTGAAGAACCCCCACCTCACCACCATTTGCCTTTAAGATAGCGGCAGGAATGACCCTTGCATCTTCTTGAGGGTCTGGCACCTGTTCGTGACTGGACCTCCATCAGCTCAGCTCCAGCTCAGCACCGTAGAGATCCGCTTAGACCGGGGCTTCACAACCTTCTTTTGAATGCCATGGATCCCTTCTTTAAACCTAGGGGTCCATGGGAACCCCTGGCTGAGATGAAGGACTGTGAGAACGGCCGAGAGGATCATAGGGGTCTCCCTACCGTCCATCGGGGACATTTATCAGTACGCAGGGCCCTTAGGATTATCAAGGGTCCCACCCATCTATCCAGCGTCCTCTTTGACTTTCTACCATCAGGCAGGAAGACAAGAACGGTCAGGATGGGAAACAGCTTCTTCCCCCAGGCCATCAGGCTTCTGAGTTCCCTGCCACATCGTATTCAAAGTGTCACCGGTTAATTTGTTCTGTGCCTGACAATATTTAATTTATGCACTTTAGTTTGAATTGACTTTATATCCCTTCCCACAGTCTGAGCAGCTGAACGGCCACTCTCCGATGTGAACTCACTGTTAAATTACATCCTTCACGTACACGAGTAAAAATCTTCACGTTAAGTCTCTGAATATGCAATTTAGAGTAATTTGTAATAAATAGTATGTACAACAGGAATGGGCCATTCAGCTGCAGATTTTATCCTTATTTTCTGAAGTTATTGTGTAGTATGTGTACTACAGTCTTTTACACCCTGGTCTGTAGAAATGTCTCGTTTGACGGTATACATGTAGGCTTGGCGAAGTTCAGGGTGGGAAGGTCTTGGAGGTTCAGGGGGTCAAGGCAGAACAACAGATTGGTGCGGACTAGCCCAGAAGGCGGGGCCGTTGACCGGAGCCCAAGAGTCAGTGGATCTCCGAGTCCGTTGGCGAAGTCGAAGCCCCATTCCTCCCAGCCGGAGTCCAGCTCCGCTGGAGGCCGAAGATGGGCCTGCCTTTGGGGTTGGAGGAGGGGGAGAGAAGAACGGGGCTTGTTTGATGTTGCTCGTTGTGCTCTGGGTCACTGTCGGCAATGGAATGCGCAGGGACGCTCACGGGCTTCTCCCCACCCCCCCCCAGCACACCCTGGGGCAACACATTTCACTGCACGCCTGATGACCTTGAAACTGGAACCTAGATGGGCTGAAGGGTCTGTTTCTCTGCTGCAGTACTCTACGACTCTAGACTCCGGGGGGCGGAGGCAGCTGGAGGAAACACGACAGAAAAGCCACCGGGGGGGGGGGAGTAGGATTGAGCTGTGAGCTAGCACCAACACAACAGGCAGAATGGCCTACCACGAGAAGATACAGAAATTTGAGGGGTGCCCCCGGGACATTTCAACCTCTCCACCTGCTCTGGCAAATCCCTGAACATTCCCCATATATCCTGCCAGGAATTTGTCTCCTGGGAGGGAGGGAGGGGTTTAAAAAAGAACACTGGGGGTTGGGGGGGGGGTCCCAAACCTGAAGGGCGCCCTCCGCGTGGGACGCTCCCTTCCGACCCCCGCCTGAGGAGACGGCTAGGCCCGGGGTTTGGAGTGGTTGCGGAGTTAGCTGTTGACAGGCTGCTCACTTCCCCTTTCGAGAGGAAGGCCCAGGGCACGTGGGGGGGAACGGAAGGAGACGGGTGGGAAAGCAGAGACAGAACAAAACCAGACTCCAACTATCAGACAACACCAGAGCCGCTGGGCCTCCTTCCAGATGAGGTGATTGATATAACCGGGACAGGAGTCTGGGCCTCAGACACAATAGAGGCACGTCCTCTCCTCCCTCAGCCTCTTGCACCCCCCCCCACCCAGTCACAAGGCCCCTCAACCCCATTCACCCAGGATGAGAGGGGTGGCAGAGCTTGGCACAGGTGCAGGGAGATCAGACTGGGTAGAAGACCAGGTCAGCACGAGCTAGATGGGCTGTTCGTGCACTGCATGACTGATTTGATAAGCCCTTACCACTGAAGAACAACAAATTCTACAGATTCACCCGGCTGAAGAAATTCCTCCTCATTTCTGTTTTAAAGGGACTTCCCTCTGTTGTGAGGTTGTGTCCTCTGGTTCTAGACTCCTCCACTATAGGAAACATCCTCTCCACATCCACTCTATCTGTGCCCTCTGGTCCTAGACTCCCCCACTATAGGAAACATCCTCTCCACGTCCACTCTATCTGTGTCCTCTGGTCCTAGACTCCCCCACAACAGGAAACATCCTCTCCACATCCACTCTATCTGTGTCCTCTGGTCCTAGACTCTCCCCACTATAGGAAACATCCTCTCCACATCCACTCTATCTGTGTCCTCTGGTCCTAGACTCCCCCGCTATAGGAAACATCCTCTCCACGTCCACTCTATCTGTGTCCTCTGGTCCTAGACTCCCCCACGATAGGAAACATCCTCTCCACATCCACTCTATCTGTGTCCTCTGGTCCTAGACTCCCCCACTATAGGAAACATCCTCTCCACATCCACTCTACCCAGGCCTTTCAATATTTGATCAGCAACAATGAGATTCCGCACCCCCCCCCACCCCACTTCATTCATCTAAACTCCAGTACAGGCTCAACTCGGAGCTCCTCACACGTTAACCCTTTCATTCCCAGGATCATTCTGGTGAACCTCCAGGACCAATGCCAACACATTCTTCCTTAAGGTACGGGGGTCCAGAACAGCCGGCAACGTTCCGAACGTGGTCACAGCCCAGGCAGGCCCCCCGCAACGGCAGAGCGATGGACGAGGGGCAAAAGGGTGGAAGGGTGGCGGGGGGGGTTCAGGGAGAGAGCGTGTGACGGGGAGAGAATGGGGGGGGGGAAGAGAGAGAGAGACAGAGAGAGAGAGAGAGAGAGAGACAGACAGACAGACAGACACACACACGCTGAAAATAAGACGATAAACATGTCACTTGAACAGACACCAGACCACGGAACGATTGCGCAAAGCGGAGTGTTGTGGTGGTGCTGGGGGGGCTGCTGTTAGTGAGGAAGGGACTGTGACTGCGTCAGGCCCCGTCTGCCTGTGGGAAAGTGCAGCCGGGTTCGAATGAGGCCTCCTGCTCCTCCTCCCACTCTCTCACCCGAACACAAGCGGCCTGGGAGCGCTGGGAGGGGCGAGCAGGAGACAGGGGGAGCTTTGCCAAGCTTTGCAGGACCATTGCCAGCAGATTCTTACACAGAGCTTGAATTTCTCAATTCACCAGGGGAGGCGGAATAGGCCGAGAGAGCCTGGGAACTCTGAACAGATGTTTAAAAGTCCCCAGCACGTTCCCCACATCCGAGCGTTCCCAAACTTGCACGGAGCAAGGCTCCCTGTCCCGACTCCCGCTGACCCCATCCATCTGCCCTGCAAAGGTCCCAACCTCCTTTATGACCTCCCCCCAACTTCGGCACCCTTCCTGAGCTCCTGCAGCTGGATGGGGCCAGAGGGAAAGGCCCTTCAGCCGGCTGCAGCTGTGCTAGGCAACAAAACAAACATTAACATTAGACATTCACCAGGACTGCAGACCTCCCTGCCTTCAAGACACTGAAATCTCGCGAGGGCCTCTCACACCACCAGCCCTTAAATACACGTCACAATCTCAGAGTGCAGTGGTACAGGGGCCCTTCGGCCCTTCTAGTCTGTGCTGAACATTATGCCGAGCCCCCATCGACCCCGTAGCCCTCCTCACCCGAGTCAAAAGGGTGGTTACGGAGGCTTAGGAATGTTTGATTTTATTAGTCGCGGTATTGAGTTCAAAAGTCAAGAGATTAAGCTGCAACTTCACAAAACTCCGGTTGGGCCACTTCTGGAGTACTGCATACAGTTCTGGTCACCCCTCTACAGGAAGGGTATTGAGGCTTCGGAGAGGGTGCACAAAGGGTTCAACAGGGTGCTGCCTGGTTTAGAGGGCACCTATCACGAGAGGCTGGACAAACTTGGGTTGTTTTCTCTGAGGGGAGATCTGATCGAGGTTTATAAGATGATGAGAGTTATAGATGGAGTGGAGAGAGTATCTGTTTCCCAGGGTTGAAATGTCTAGTACCCAGGACATGCTTTGAAGGTAAGAGGAGGGGGTAGGATCGAGGGGGAGGTGAGGGCAAGTTTTTTTTTTACTCAGAGAGTGGTGGATGTCTGGTGTGGTGGTGGAGGCAAATACATTAGAAGCTTTTAAGAGACATTTGGATGGGCACACGGATGTGAGGAAGATGGGAGGGCTATGGACGTTGGGTAGGTAGGAGGAATTAATTTCTAAGGTGGGTGTTCTTTGATTTACTTTTCAGCTGGTCCGGCACAACATCGTGGGCTGGATGGCCTGTTCCTGCCCTTCTGTGTTCTATGCCCCCATCAGCAAAGCTTCTCGTAAATGGTGACATCAAACCCACATCCACCACTTCTGCTCGCAGCCCTCTGGGTTCAGGCGCCTGAGCCTCACCATCTCTTCCCCCCGAGCAGTGTTTGACGTCTCTCGGCCTGGATTCAGAAGAGAGAGGAGTGGGTCTCACCAAAGCCAGATACCGCAAGGCCCAGATAGCGTGGATACGGAGAGGAGGTTTCCTGTCGTGGGGGGGGGGGGGGGAGATGTTTAGGACCAGACGGCACAGCTTCAGTACAAAGTGACATCTCTTTACAACAGAGATGGAGAGGAACTTCTTTACTCAGACGGTGGTGAATCTGTGGAATTCATTGCCACAGATGGTGATGGAAGCTATGTCACTGGCAGAGACTGACAGCTTCTTGACTGGAACGGGGGGGGGGGGTTATGGGTTTCAGAGAGGTGCTGGATTATCGGGTTGAAATCGGGAAAAATAGAAGCCTGCCGTGATTGCTAGGGGGAGCAGATTCGATGGGCTGAATGGCCTTACCTTACTCCTAAATCCCACAGTCTTAACTCCCATCAGGCACCATACCATTGTCCGGGCGCACGGCCGCGCTGTAACTGCAATGCCTCCGTGCACATAGCCTTTGTTACCACACAGCTCGAGCTTTGTTAACATTTCGCATGCTGCACAGTTTTCAGACTGTGTTTAAAAAATATATAATCCTGCTCAAAGGAATGGTTGCTCTGCGCAGCTGTTCAAAAAATAAATTGGAGGGAACGCTGGATCATACCTTCAGTTCCTGGCCTCGAGCTCCTGAAATATCCTTCCCAAATACCGCCACTCCCTCCCTAAATCTCTCCCCGAGATATATTCCTGACACAACTCTTGCAAGCATGATTACGTGGGCGCTGGGACAGCCACCGAACCACCAGAGTGCCGACGGAAGCGTTGAAAAAGGAGAGGGCGATCCTGGCCAATGGGCTCGCGCAGGAGCAGCGGGAGGAAATCCCAGACCACAGCTCTGAAGGATCTTCCTGCCCGCACCCACCCCCGCCGCCAACCGACAGAAGTACAGACCAAGCGCCGGCCCGGCAACAAACCAACAACTTTCCTCAGCGCACCGTCACCTCACCCCTCCCCACCATCTGAAACACTCCGAATGAGGCACTGGAGCAATGGGAAAGGAGAGCCATCCCACGCACTCAACGCAGGTGGGGCCCACCCGCATCTTAAAAGGGACGCGACCTTAGTCCCGAAATCCAAACATGGCAAGCAAACGGGAAGAAGATGGCGAAAGTGAGTGGGGTGTGGGTGAGAGAAGATAGAGGTCTCAAAAACACTCCCTGACAGCCTCTGTCCTTTGACTGACCACTGGCAAGAGTGCAATGTCGAAGAAAAGGTTTCCCCTTGGCATTTCCTTCAGAATCAATAACGTATCTGTCTATATACAGGTTATTGCATTACTGCTGGGGGGGGATGGTGGAATCCACACCAGGTCCTGCCAACACTGTTTCACATCACCTCCCCAATTGCCATCAAATGTCCCTCATGATCAAAGGGAATTTCCAGACAGACACACTGAACGGGCACTGCGACATGAAACATAACTGTTTAATAAACAGTGACTCTGTACAGTTACACAGTGATCCTCACCCTGAATAAACAGTGACTCTGTACAGATACACAGTGACCCTCACCCTGAATAAACAGTGACTCTATACAGTTACACAGTGAGTGACCCTCACCCTGAATAAACAGTGACTCTGTACAGTTACACAGTGAGTGACCCTCACCCTGAATAAACAGTGACTCTGTACAGATACACAGTGACCCTCACCCTGAATAAACAGTGACTCTATACAGTTACACAGTGAGTGACCCTCACCCTGAATAAACAGTGACTCTGTACAGTTACACAGTGACCCTCACCCTGAATAAACAGTGACTCTGTACAGTTACACAGTGAGTGACCCTCACCCTGAATAAACAGTGACTCTGTACAGTTACACAGTGACCCTCACCCTGAATAAACAGTGACTCTGTACAGTTACACAGTGAGTGACCCTCACCCTGAATAAACAGTGACTCTGTACAGTTACACAGTGACTCTCACCCTGAATAAACAGTGACTCTGTACAGTTACACAGTGAGTGACCCTCACCCTGAATAAACAGTGACTCTGTACAGTTACACAGTGAGTGACCCTCACCCTGAATAAACAGTGACTGTACAGTTACACAGTGACCCTCACCCTGAATAAACAGTGACTCTGTACAGTTACACAGTGAGTGACCCTCACCCTGAATAAACAGTGACTCTGTACAGTCACACAGTGAGTGACCCTCACCCTGAATAAACAGTGACTCTGTACAGTTACACAGTGAGTGACCCTCACCCTGAATAAACAGTGACTCTGTACAGTTACACAGTGACCCTCACCCTGAATAAACAGTGACTCTGTACAGTTACACAGTGATCCTCACCCTGAATAAACAGTGACTCTGTAAAGTTACACAGTGAGTGACCCTCACCCTGAATAAACAGTGACTCTGTACAGTTACACAGTGAGTGACCCTCACCCTGAATAAACAGTGACTCTGTACAGTTACACAGTGACCCTCACCCTGAATAAACAGTGACTCTGTACAGTTACACAGTGACCCTCACCCTGAATAAACAGTGACTCTGTACAGTTACACAGTGATCCTCACCCTGAATAAACAGTGACTCTGTAAAGTTACACAGTGAGTGACCCTCACCCTGAATAAACAGTGACTCTGTACAGTTACAGTGACCCTCACCCTGAATAAACAGTGACTCTGTACAGTTAAACAGTGATCCTCACCCTGAATAAACAGTGTCTCTGGACAGTTACACGGTGACCCTCACCCTGAATAAACAGTGACTCTGTACAGTTAGTGACCCTCACCCTGAATAAACAGTGACTCTGTACAGTTACAGTGACCCTCGCCCTGAATAAACAGTGTCTCTGGACAGTTACACAGTGAGTGACCCTCACCCTGAATAAACAGTGACTCTGTACAGTTACAGTGACCCACACAGTGACCCTCACCCTGAATAAACAGTGTCTCTGGACAGTTACACAGTGACCCTTACCCTGAATAAACAGTGATTCTGTACAGTTAGTGACCCTCACCCTGAATAAACAGTGACTCTGTACAGTTACACAGTGACCCTCTCCTTGAATAAAGAGTGACTCTGTCCAGTTACACAGTGAGTGACCCTCACCCTGAATAAACAGTGACTCTGTACAGTTACACGGTGACCCTCACCCTGAATAAACAGTGACTCTGTACAGTTACAGTGACCCTCACCCTGAATAAACAGTGACTCTGTACAGTTACACAGTGACCCTCACCCTGAATAAACAGTGACTCTGTACAGTTACACAGTGACCCTCACCCTGAATAAACAGTGACTCTGTACAGTTACACAGTGACCCTCACCCTGAATAAACAGCGACTCTGTACAGTTACAGTGAGTGACCCCCACCCTGAATAAACAGTGACTCTGTACAGTTACAGTGAGTGACCCTCACCCTGAATAAACAGTGACTCTGTACAGTTACAGTGACCCTCACCCTGAATAAACAGTGACTCTGTACAGTTACAGTGACCCTCTCCCTGAATAAAGAGTGACTCTGTCCAGTTACACAGTGAGTGACCCTCACCCAGAATAAACAGTGACTCTGTACAGTTACACAGTGACCCTCACCCTGAATAAACAGTGACTCTGTACAGTTACACAGTGACCCTCACCCTGAATAAACAGCGACTCTGTACAGTTACAGTGAGTGACCCCCACCCTGAATAAACAGTGACTCTGTACAGTTACAGTGAGTGACCCTCACCCTGAATAAACAGTGACTCTGTACAGTTACAGTGACCCTCACCCTGAATAAACAGTGACTCTGTACAGTTACAGTGACCCTCTCCCTGAATAAAGAGTGACTCTGTCCAGTTACACAGTGAGTGACCCTCACCCAGAATAAACAGTGACTCTGTACAGTTACACAGTGACCCTCTCCCTGAATAAACAGTGACTCTGTCCAGTTACACAGTGAGTGACCCTCACCCTGAATAAACAGTGACTCTGTACAGTTACAGTAAGTGTAATGGGGGAGGGTGTGTTAGACAGTCAGATTATTATCCCTCAGGCAGAAATGTCAAATAGTTGAAACATGCAAAACAGTTTCCTCATCAAGTCTGGAGTAAGGGAGGGTCACACACTCTCCCACCTGTCTTGTAAGTTACAGGGGAACTTATGTTCAATGCATCAGTGAGGATGAGGGTCTCGGACGGTCGACATTGCAAGGTTGACTTAGTGGAGGCTTAAGAATTAACCCCCCCCCCCCCCCACCGCCCCGGATGTGGACAACATCACACCGTCCTGCTCGGACCCGCACTCAATTTGTAGAATGACTGGCATCTGCGACCACTTCGAGCTGGCATCGGAGGCAAGCACTGGAGATCTCAGAGCGAGGAACGGCCCAGGCAATTTAAACGCGGGGCCAGATTGACTGGAAAGGCAGAGGCGGTTCTGTCCGCTGCTCCAGCACTTGTACTTCGGCGTGCGCAGATCGGAGGCGGAGGGTCCTCAATCTTGTTCTCGATGCCATCTGCTTACTTTCACTGTTTGCATCAGTTTTGTTCCCTCTCTGCACATTCAACGCTTGCCAAGTCTTTTCGGTTTCTTGGCTTTGTGGCTGTCTGCAAGGAGTCGAATCGCGAAGTGATATAATATATGCACTCTTTGATAATAAATGTCCTTTGGACGACAAACGACCCATGTGCACAAAGCAAACTGGGCAGATACTGGAAAACAATAAATTGCGAGAACACGAGTTGTCGAGTCCTGAAAAGTGAGTCTATCGGTTCTGGAGTCAGTTCAGCGTTGGGGTGAGTGAGGTGGTCCTCTCCGGTTCAGGGGCCTGATGGTTGAAGGGTGGGAACTGCCCCCAGACCCCCAAGGCTCCTGCTCCCGCCTTCCTCACGTCAGCAGCTGAAGAGAGCATGGTGCAGGGCTGTGGGCCAGATTTCTGAACAGTCTGTAAACACGACGCATTGCAACATCATAATGCTGACAAGTGCTCGATAGCCACTACATAACTGCACTGTGAAGACCGATCATCAGAATCAGGTTTAGAATTATAATATATACAAATCTACACATAAATATGTAAATAAATATTTACATATATTAACATACAACCTGGTATGGAAGTTGTCCTGTCCAAGACCAGAAGAAGCTGCAGAAGATCGTGAACACGGTGCAGCACATCACACAAACCAATCTTCCGTCCGTGGACTCACTTTACACCGCACGCTGTTGGAGCAGTGCTGCCAGGATCAAGGACACGACCCACCCAGCCAGCACACTTTTTGTCCCTCTTCCCTCTGGGAGAAGGCTCAGGAGCTTGAAGACTCGTACGGCCAGATTTGGGAACAGCTTCTTTCCAACTGTGATAAGACTGCTGAACGGATCCTGACCCGGATCTGGGCCATACCCTCCACATATCCGGACCTGCCTCTCGGTTTTTTTGCACTACCTTACTTTCCATTTTCTATTTGTGATTTATAATTTAAATTTTTAATATTTACTATCGATTTATACTCCAGGGAGCACGAAGCGCAGAATCAGATATCGCTGAGATGATTGTACACTCTCGTATCAATTGTTTGGCGACAATAAAGTATAAAGTATAAACTATACAGTGCGGAATAGGTTCTTCTAGCCTTCAAGGTGTGCTGCCCAGCAAACCTGGATTTAATCCAAGCCTAATCACTGGACAACTAGCCTGCCAACCAGTAGGTCTTGGGACTGTGGGGTAAACTGGAGCACCCGAGGGAGCCCACGCAGTCACAGGGAGAACGTACAGACTCCTGATACACAGCGGCAAGAACTGAGCATGGGTCTCTGGTACAGTAAAGCATTATGTGAACATACGCACTATATATACACAAACACCCACATATATACACACCCAGAGTTGTATATATATATATATATATATATATTTATATTACATACACGTACATAGTGAAATTATAGTTGGACATAAATTAGTCATCATTATGCATCATGTTGTATGACATCATCATCATGCGCCATGCTATATGGCAAGGGCAATCATGGTCTTCCATTTTCTACAGAAATGGTTCCCACTGTCACCTTCTGGGTCCGTGCGTCTTTACAAGTCCGGTGACACCCCGTCCCTCCAGCCATTGTCAATACTCTTCGGAGATTGTCTGCCCGGCGCCAGTGGCCACAGAACCAGGCGCTGTGATGGGCACCAGCTGCTCACACGACCATCCACCGCCTGCCCCCATGGCTCCACGTCACCCTGGTCGGGGGGGCTAAGCAGGTGCTATACCTCGCCCAAGGGTGACCTGCAGGCTAGCGGAGGGGAAGGACCGCCTCACACCTCCTTTGGTAGAGACATATCTCCACCCCGTCACCCAAAAATAATACCTAGGTCACAAGAAGAGACAAAACTAATTTAAAAGGGTCAAAACAGAGAAAAACCATGAGGTAGAGTTCACAAATCTGACGGCAGAGGAGAAGCTGTTCCTAAAAGCGGTGTGCGTGGATCGTCAGGCCCCAGTACTGCCTGATGAGAAGAGGCCAAGTCCCGGATGGTGGGGGTCCTGAAAGTTGGACACCGCCTTTTGAAGATGCCCCCGACGGCGCGGGAGTTCGTTTTTGACATTAAAAGCCTCACCCAGCAACAAAGAGCTACTCTGCCCTCTGACCATCTCCCAGTGGCCACACATTTTAAATCCACGTCCCATTCCCATTCTGATATGTCTATCCATGGCCTCCTCCACTGTCACGATGAAGCCACACTCAGGTTGGAGGAACAACACCTTATATTCCGTCTGGGTAGCCTCCAACCTGATGGCATGAACACTGACTTCTCAAACTTCCACTAATGCCCCACCTCCCCCTCGTACCCCATCCGTTATTTATTCACATACACACATTCTTTCTCTCCCTCTCCTTTTTCTCCCTCTGTCCCTCTCACTATACCCCTTGCCCATCCTCTGGGTTTCCCGCCCCCTTTTCTTTCTCCCTGGGCCTCTTGTCCCATGACCCTCTCATATCCCTTTTGCCAATCACCTGTCCAGCTCTTGGCTCCATCCCTCCCCCTCCTGTCTTCTCCTATTGTTTCAGATCTCCCCCTCCCCCTTTCAAATCTCTTACTAGCTCTTCCTTCAGTTAGTCCTGACGAAGGGTCTCGGCCCGAAACGTCGACTGTACCTCTTCCTACAGATGCTGCTTGGCCTGCTGCGTTCACCAGCAACTTTGATGTGTGTTGCTTGAAATTCCAGCATCTGCAGATTTCCTCATGTCCGCCCTCTGGCTGGATCCCAACTATATGGGGACAAGTGGTGACCAGAAGCTTGGGGGGGGGGGGGGTACACTGATTCAGGGGTGTTTAAAGCTTGGGGGGGGAGAAAGGGGATTACAGAGTTTAGGAGCTCAGCAGAAGGTACAATGGAGTGATGAGGGAGGGGAACGAGAGGGAATTGTAATTGGAGGGAGACATGAGGACTTGGATGGTTTGAGACGGTCACAAAGATGGAGAGAACTTTCAAGGACTCTTCTTCTCACTTTCTTGATATTTATTACATATTTATTTCACTCTTTGTATTTGCAGAGCTTGTTGCTTTCTGCTCAGTTGGTGCGGCCTTTCACTGACTCTACGATGGTCATTAGCGCGTGGAACGGGCTGCCGGCGGCGGTGGAAGGAGGCGGAAACGATAGGGTCTTTTAAGAGACTCCTGGATAGGTACATGGAGCTTAGAAAGATAGAGGGCTATGGGTAAAGCCTAGGTAGTTCTAAGGTAGGGACATGTTCAGCACAGCTTTGTGGGCCGAAGGGCCTGTGTTGTGCTGTAGCTTTTCTATGTTTCATAGTCATACTTCATTGATCCCGGGGGAAATTGGTTTTCGTTACAGTTGCACCATAAATAATAAATAGTAATAGAACCATAGTTAAATAGTAAAAGTAAATTATGCCAGTACATTATGAAATAAGCCCAGGACCAGCCTATTGGCTCAGGGTGTCTGACCCTCCAAGGGAGGAGTTGTAAAGTTTGATGGCCACAGGCAGGAATGACTTCCTATGACGCTCTGTGTTGCATCTCGGTGGAATGAGTCTCTGGCTGAATGTACTCCTGTGCCCACCCAGTACATTGTGTAGTGGATGGGAAACATTGTCCAAGATGGCATGCAACTTGGACAGCATCCTCTTTTCAGACACCACCGTCAGAGAGTCCAGTTCCATCCCCACAACATCACTGGCCTTACGAATGAGTTTGTTGATTCTGTTGGTGTCTGCTACCCTCAGCCTGCTGCCCCAGCGCACAACAGCAAACATGATCGCACTGGAACGTAGAACATCCTCAGCATTGTCCGGCAGATGTTAAAGGACCTCAGTCTCCTCAGGAAATAGAGACGGCTCTGACCCTTCTTGTAGACAGCCTCAGTGTTCTTTGACCAGTCCAGTTTATTGTCAATTCATATCCTTCTATTACCCTATTCGGGATTTATTGTGTATGCCTGCAAGAAAATGACTCTGGCGATGGCTCTGTACAATGACAATAAAATTACTTTGAACTTTGAGGGTTTAGGTCCTGGAGAGGGGTTTGAGAGACTGGGGGGGGGGGGGGGGAGGGGGGGTCACGCAGATGAGTCAAATTTTGAATATATCCAATAGGGACCCCCTCCCCAATGCCCCTGACAGTCAGTGGGGTGAGGATGGGGCCCCCGTGCCAAGGTCAGACAGCAAGGTGGGGGTGGAGCCCTCAAAGCTGAGGAAACTTGTGGGCCTAAAGACAGACACGTCCCCTGGTCCTGAGGGGAATGCACCCCGGGGTACTGAAAGGAATGGCAGGGGTCATAGTTGAGGCTTTGCTGATAATTTACCAAAATTCTCCGGATTCTGGGCAGGTCCCGGCAGATTGGAAGGCGGCAAATGTCATTCCGCTGTTCAAAAACAAAAGGGTGTAGCCAAAAGACAGGTAACTGTAGGTCAGTTAGTTTAACATCTGTAGTCAGGAAAATGCTCGAAGCTATTATTACAGAAATAACGAGGCATCTGGAAAGAAATGGAGTTGGGGGTGATGTATTAGCATGGATAGGGGATCGGTTCACTAATAGAAAGCAGGGAGTTGGGATACAGGGGTGTTACTCTGGCTGGCAATCAGTGGTGAGCGGTGTCCCACAGGGGTGGGTGCTGGGCCCGCAACTGTTCACGATAAATGTCAACGATCTGGAAGAGGGGACCGAGTGTAGTTTATTTAAGTTTGCTGATGACACTGAGTTGAGTGGAAAAGCAAATTGTGTAGAGAGATATAGATAGGTAAATTCCTGGCATAATTTACATATTACTATTTAACTATTTATGGTTTTATTACTATTTATGGTGCAACTGTATCGAATACCAATTTCCCCCGAGGATCAATAAAGTATGACTATGTTAAGCAAGTGGGCAAGGGTCTGGCAGATGGACTGATGTTGGTAAATGCCAGGTCATCCACTTTGGAAGAAAAATGGAAGATCAGATTACTATTTGAATCGTAAAAAAATTGCAGCGTGCGTGTGTATGAATCGCAAAAGGTTGGTTTGCAGGTGCAGCAGGCTATCTAGGCAAACAGGATATTGGCCTTCATTGCTAGAGGGATTGAATTTAAGAGCAGGGAGGTTATGCTGCAACTGTACAGGGTACTGGTGAGGCCGCACCTGGAGAACTGTGAGCAGTTCTGGTCTCCTTACTTGAAGGAGGATATATTGGCTTTGGAGGCCGTTCACCAGGTTGATTCCAGAGATGAGAGGGTTAGACTATGAGGAGAGATTGAGTCGCCTGGGACTGTACTCGCTGGAATTCAGAAGAATGAGAGGAGAACTTATGGAAGCATATAAAATTATGAAAGGGATAGATAAGATAGAGGCAGGAAAATTGTTTCCACTGGTAGGTGAGACTAGAACTGGTGGACATAGCCTCATGACTCAGGGGAGTAGATTTAGGACGGAGATGAGGAGGAACTGCTTTTTCCAGAGAGTGGTGAATCTGTGGAATTCTCTGCCCAATGAAGCAGTGGAGGCTGCCTCAGTAAATACATTTAAGACGAGGTTGGATAGATTTTTGCACAGCGGGGGAATTAAGGGTTGTGGGGAAAAGGCGGGTAGGTGGAGATGAGTCCATGGTCAGATCAGCCTTGGAATGGCGCGGTAGGCTCGACGGGCCGGATGGCCGACCCCTGCTCCTATTTCTCGTGTTCTCATGAGGGAAGCTGGTCAGGAAATGGCGGATGGGGGCCCATGTACGGGGGGAGGGGGGTGGGGGCCTCGAGCACAGCTTGCCACTGAGACAGACACACACAGGCCACAGGCTGCTTAGCAAACCGCCGCCCGGTGACAGCCTGACGCACCAGGACGTTTCCCAATCCCGGCAGTTCCTGTTTACATCCTCGGCACGCCGCCGAGACGTGACCGAGGGAACGCTCCCCTGACACGGCGTCGAGCTCTGCAGCCGGGGGCGGTGGTTGGGTGGGGGGGATGGGGCCCCCCGACACAACTCCCACCAAACCTCAGAAACCACACCCCGTCTCTCTGACCCAGCCCAGAAACCTCAGATTCAGAGTTTTTAAATTTTGCACAGGTCAGTTGGAGGGGTGGAGATATGCCTCTACCAAAGGCACTCCTTCCCTCCGCTGGCCTGCGGGTCGTCCAAGGCGTAGCGCCCCCTCCGATCAGGGTCACGTGGACCCATGGGGGCAGGTGGTGGATGGTCGTACGAGCTCCCGGTGCAGATCACAAGTCCTGGATCTGCGAACACAGACGCCAGGCTAGACAATCTCTGAAGAGCATTGATAATGGTTGGGGGGGGGGGGGGAGAGAAGAGAGGGGGTCACCCATTTTCTAAAGGCACTGCCCAGAAGGAGGCAATAGTAAACCACTTGAGTAGAACATAGAACGGTACAGGCCCTTCAGCCCACAATGTTGTACTGACCCTCAGACCCTACCTCCCATATAACCCCCCTCCCACCTTAAATTCCTCCATATACCTGTCTAGTAGTCTCTTAAACTTCACTAGTGTATCTGCCTCCACCACTGACTCAGGCAGTGCATTCCACGCACCAACCACTCTGAGTAAAAAAACCTTCCTCTAATATCCCCCCTTGAACTTCCCACCCCTTACCTTAAAGCCATGTCCTCTTGTATTGAGCAGTGGTGCCCTGGGGAAGAGGCGCTGGCTATCCACTCTATCTATTCCTCTTATTATCTTGTACACCTCTATCATGTCTCCTCTCATCCTCCTTCTCTCCAAAGAGTAAAGCCCTAGCTCCCTTAATCTCTGATCATAATGCATACTCTCTAAACCAGGCAGCATCCTGGTAAATCTCCTCTGTACCCTTTCCAATGCTTCCGCATCCTTCCTATAGTGAGGCGACCAGAACTGGACACAGTACTCCAAGTGTGGCCTAACCAGAGTTTTATAGAGCTGCATCATTACCTCGCAACTCTTAAACTCTATCCCTCGGCTTATGAAAGCTAACTACCCTATCTACCTGTGAGGCAACTTTCAAGGATCTGTGGACATGTACCCCCAGATCCCAAACACAAAATACTCTGCAGATGCTGGGGTCAAAACAACACTCACAACACGCTGGAGGAACTCAGTAGGTCGGGCAGCATCCGTGGAAATGATCGGTCGACGTTTCGGGCCGGAACCCTTCGTCAGGACTGAAGAGGGAAGGGGCAGAGGCCCTATAAAGAAGGTGGGGGGAGGGTGGGAAGGAGAAGGCTGGTAGATTCCAGGTGAAAAACCAGTAAGGGGAAAGATAAAGGGGTGGGGGTGGGGAAGCAGGGAGGTGATAGGCAGGAAAGGTGAAGAAGGAATAGGGGAAAACACAATGGGTAGTAGAAGGAGGCGGAACCATGAGGGTACATATACCATCTAGGTTGTCTCCAGCCCCTTGGTATGAACATAGAATTCTCCAACTTCCAATAATTCCTTCCCCCTCCCTTCCTCTATCCCTATTTCACTCTGCCCCCTCCCCCAGCTGCCTATCACCTCCCTCATGGTTCCGCCTCCTTCTACTACCCATTGTGTTTTCCCTTATTCCTTCTTCACCTTTCCTGCCGATCCCCTCCCTCCTTCCTCTCCCCCACCCCTTTATCTTTCCCCCTTACTGGTTTTTCACCTGGAATCTACCAGCCTTCTCCTTCCCACCCTCCCCCCACCTTCCTTATAGGGCCTCTGCCCCTTCCCTCTTCAGTCTTGACGAAGGGTTCCGGCCCGAAACATCGACTGATTGTTTCCACGGATGCTGCCCGACCTGCTGAGTTCCTCCAGCGTGTTGTGAGTGTTGCTTTGACCCCAATCCCTCTGCTCCTCCACAATACCGAGTATTCTGCCATTTACTTTGTACTCTGCCTTGGAGCTTGACCTTCCGAAGTGTACCACCTCACACTTCTCCGGGCTGAACTCCAAGAAAAACAAGTTTTGCCAAGAACGACCACGGAAAGACCACGACCGCCCACGTTCGCACGACATGGCTGGTAACGAACATCGGAACAGTGAAGGGCATCGTTTGCGTTAACGAGGCAAGGGTGCGCCGGGGGGAGGGGCAGCCCGCAAGTATATCGTCACGCATTCCCGCGCTGACGCAGAATTACCCACAATGCCCGGCAGAACAACCCAGGACACGGCAAGTAACAAAAACAATAAAACAAGCCCCCCTCTTTCCTCCCAGCCCGCTCCCACACAGGCCGTCCTCCAACTCCAGCACAGGCTTTTGAGCCTCCGGGCTTGGGCCTCCGGCCCTCGACTCCCAGTCAACCTGCGGGCTCCGGTATCAACTCCCGCAAGGGGCGAACCCGAACCCCGAGGACAGGAACACAAAACGCTCGCGGCCGAGGGGATGAACGAAGGAGTATCGCGGGTAGGCGACCCAGACCGATGTCTGCCCGGGTTGCCGAGGAATTGGTGCCTCAGAGCTGAGAATCCTCCGCAGCCACGGCTGGGAAGGAGGAGCGGGGCTCAATCCCCCGTTGTGGTGGATTCTGCCGAGCATTCTGGGTACGCTATGTTGGCGCTGGAATGTGTAGCGGAACTTGCAGGCGGCCCCTAGCACATCCGTGGGTGTATTGGCCATTAACGTAACTGAATCATTTCATAGTACACATGATAAATAACAAACTCAATTTAATTCATTTGGTTTCAGCCACAGGGAGGCTGATTACCTCAAGCACAATCACTCACAGACCATCGATCCTCCAAACCGTCCCATCACACACTCCTGGGGTCAGACACAGAGTGAAGCTCCCTCCACACCGTCCCATCACACACTCCTGGGGTCAGACACAGAGTGAAGCTCCCTCCGCACCGTCCCATCACACACTCCCGGGGTCAGACACAGAGTGAAGCTCCCTCCGCATCATCCCATCACACACTCCCGGGGTCAGACACAGAGTGAAGCTCCCTCCACACCGTCCCATCACACACTCCCGGGGTCAGACACAGAGTGAAGCTCCCTCCGCACCGTCCCATCACACACTCCCGGGGTCAGACACAGAGTGAAGCTCCCTCCGCATCATCCCATCACACACTCCTGGGGTCAGACACAGAGTGAAGCTCCCTCCACACCGTCCCATCACACACTCCCGGGGTCAGACACAGAGTGAAGCTCCCTCCACACCGTCCCATCACACACTCCTGGGGTCAGACACAGAGTGAAGCTCTCTCCACACCATCCCATCACACACTCCCGGGGTCAGACACAGAGTGAAGCTCCCTCCACACCGTCCCATCACACACTCCCGGGGTCAGACACAGAGTGAAGCTCCCTCCACACTGTCCCATCACACACTCCCGGGGTCAGACACAGAGTGAAGCTCCCTCCACACCATCACATCACACACTCCCGGGGTCAGACACAGAGTGAATCTCCCTCCACACTGTCCCATCACACAGTCCTGGGGTCAGACACAGAGTGAAGCTCCCTCCACACCATCACATCACACACTCCCGGGGTCAGACACGGAGTGAAGCTCCCTCCCCACCGTCCCATCACACACTCCCGGGGTCAGACACAGAGTGAAGCTCCCTCCACACCGTCCCATCACACACTCCCGGGGTCAGACACAGAGTGAAGCTCCCTCCCCACCGTCCCGTCACACACTCCCGGGGTCAGACACAGAGTGAAGCTCCCTCCGCATCATCCCGTCACACACTCCTGGGGTCAGACACAGAGTGAAGCTCCCTCCACACTGTCCCATCACACACTCCCGGGGTCAGACACAGAGTGAAGCTCCCTCCACACCGTCCCATCACACACTCCCGGGGTCAGACACAGAGTGACGCTCCCTCCGCACCGTCCCATCACACTCCCGGGGTCAGACACAGAGTGACGCTCCCTCCGCACCGTCCCATCACACACTCCCGGGGTCAGACACAGAGTGAAGCTCCCTCCACACCGTCCCATCACACACTCCCGGGGTCAGACACAGAGTGAATCTCCCTCCACACCGTCCCATCACACACTCCCGGGGTCAGACACAGAGTGACGCTCCCTCCGCACCGTCCCATCACACACTCCCGGGGTCGGACAATGACAGTGCTCGTGCTGTCTGAGACACTGTTTGGACAACACACCCACACAACGAGGCAGCTGACTCACTCTCACCATCATTTTAAAATTGGTTTACTGTTGTCACATGTACCGAGATACAGTGAAAATCTTGTCTCGCTGACTGTCCGTGCAGATCAGATCACTACATGACGCAGAGAGGTAGAACAAGGCAAAACAGTAACAATGGAGAATGAAGTGTCACAGTTCAGGAGAGGGCGCACTGCAGGTAAATGATCGTAATGAGCTCACGGGCAACACTGACATCCACGTGCGAGTGCTGCAGGACGCAGGGCAGTTGACTTTTGGTGTAGTCTTTTTTACAAAATTGCAAAGGTTTAGTCACACACAAAATACGTACATCGGGAATTTGCAAGTTATCGATCGCAAATTAAAATATGGTTACGACAGGCTGCAAAGCATTCAATTCCTCGGGGGGGGGGGGCAGCATTCCCGGAAATCCCCCACCGCACTCCCACACGAACGTAACCCCGGAAGACGGGCAGGTGGTCGGCCCGGGTGGAACGCTCGGCTGCCCGCGAGGGGGAAATCTCGGCCAGGCCCAGGGGTGACCCCGAGCGACCTGGTTAGATCAAGTGCACCCCCACAACGTGAGGGGCAGCCCCTTCCGATGCTCAGACAGGGGCCGGCAACCTCACGCAACCCACGGCAAGGCCGCAGAAGGGACAGGCGGACGAGCTCGGTAACCCGCTGCACACCACGCGGCTTGACAAGTCGTCCAACTTACATTGTTCTGCCCGGTCCAGTACAGGAAGAAGCCCTCCGGATCCACCCGGAGCGTGACCAGAGTCCTGTTGGGCGGGTCCTGGGAAAGGGAGACAGAGACCACTGTTATCGAATCATCCCACACAGACATCGTCCCTCCCCCTTCTTCCGGACAGCCCCTTTACCCTCTGTCCTCCCAACGCCCAAAACAGAGGCAGCCTGACGTCCCCTGCAGCGAACCTCAACACTAATTCAACTATTTCAGATAGCCCACCATTCCAGTTCGTGATGTTGGCCCGCAACTCTTTCCGAAGCCTCCTGGCTCCCATGGTGGCCCCTCCTTTGGCTGCAGGGGGGTTCGAGGGTCAGTAACAACACAACATCATCCACCCGCTACATTCATTCCTCTCTTCAAGGATGTTGCTGGGGTCAGACACAGAGTGAAGCTCCCTCCACACCACCCGCTCACTCACTCCCGGGGTCAGACACAGAGTGAAGCTCCCTCCACACTGTCCCATCACACACTCCCGGGGTCAGACCCAGAGTGAAGCTCCCTCCACACCGTCCCATCACTCACTCCCGAGGTCAGACACAGAGTGAAGCTCCCTCCACACCGTCCCATCACACACTCCCGGGGTCAGACACAGAGTGAAGCTCCCTCCACACTGTCCCATCACACACTCCTGGGGTCAGACCCAGAGTGAAGCTCCCTCTACACCATCCCATCACTCACTCCCGGGGTCAGACACCGAGTGAAGCTCCCTCCACACTGTCCCATCACACACTCCCAGGGTCAGACCCAGAGTGAAGCTCCCTCCACACCGTCCCATCACTCACTCCCGAGGTCAGACACAGAGTGAAGCTCCCTCCACACCAGGGATCAAAACCTAGCGTCTACGGACCCTTGCTTGACGGCTTCGGTCCATGGCGTGAAGAAAGATTGGCGACCCCGTTCCACACCATCCCTCTGCTCACACTAAGGAAGTCTGGTTAGTTGGTGGTTTTTTTGGTGTCTGAGCTACTTGGTGATCTGGTTATTCCTGAGCTAGTTCTCACCCCCCACCCCCACCCCGCGTGCACTCCCCAAGACAGTATCTGTTCCCATTTCTCAGCAACGCTACGGTCGATTTGGGTTGGAGGTCGTGATAGGATCTTGTGCATCAAACCCAACTGATGTCTCCTGCTGAGTCTTCTGCTTCCTGCTTCATGTTTGCCTGCGGGAAGATTTGCGCGGTATGTTGTTCAACCAGTTTTCCAGGATTAAGTAGGGCCAGAACACTCAACAGCCCTCTATAAAAGGTTTATCTTATCTCGACAAACAGTCACTGCACACTCCCTGAATAAGACAGAGTGAAGCTCCTTCCACACCATCCCATCACACACTCCCGGGGTCAGACACAGGGTGAAACTCCCTTCACACCGTCCCATCACACACTCCCGGGGTCAGACACAGAGTGAAACTCCCTCCACACCATCCCATCACACACTCCCGGGGTCAGACACAGAGTGAAGCTCCCTCCACACTGTCCCATCACACACTCCCGGGGTCAGACACAGGGTGAAACTCCCTTTACTGTCCCATCACACACTCCCGGGGTCAGACACAGGGTGAAACTCCCTTCACCGTCCCATCACACACTCCCGGGGTCAGACACAGAGTGAAACTCCCTCCACACCATCCCATCACACACTCCCGGGGTCAGACACAGAGTGATGCTCCCTCCGCACCTTCCCATCACACACTCCCGGGGTCAGACACAGGGTGACGCTCCCTCCACACCATCCCATCACACACTCCCGGGGTCAGACACAGGGTGACGCTCCCTCCACACCATCCCATCACACACTCCCGGGGTCAGACACAGGGTGACGCTCCCTTTACTGTCCTATCACACACTCCCGGGGTCAGACACAGGGTGAAACTCCCTTTACTGTCCCATCACACACTCCCAGGATCAGAAACAGGGTGAATCTCCCTCCACACCATCCCATCACACACTCCCGGGGTCAGACACAGAGTGAAGCTCCCTCCACACCATCCCATCACACACTCCCGGGGTCAGACACAGAGTGAAGCTCCCTCTACACCGTCCCATCACACACTCCCAGGGTCAGACACAGAGTGACGCTCCCTTTACTGTCCCATCACACACTCCCGGGGTCAGACACAGGGTGAATCTCCCTCCACACCATCCCATCACACACTCCCGGGGTCAGACACAGAGTGAAACTCCCTCCGCACCGTCCCATCACACACTCCCAGGGTCAGACACAGGGTGAAACTCCCTTTACTGTCCCATCACACACTCCCGGGGTCAGACACAGAGTGAATCTCCCTCTACACCATCCCATCACACACTCCCGGGGTCAGTCACAGAGTGAAGCTCCCTCCACACCGTCCCATCACACACTCCCGGGGTCAGATACAGGGTGAAACTCCCTCCCCACTGTCCAATCACACACTCCCGGGGTCAGACACAGAGTGAAGCTCCCTCCACACCGTCCCATCACACACTCCCGGGGTCAGACACAGGGTGAAACTCCCTCCGCACCGTCCCATCACACACTCCCGGGGTCAGACACAGAGTGAATCTCCCTCCGCACCGTCCCATCACACACTCCCGGGGTCAGACACAGAGTGAAGCTCCCTCTACACCGTCCCATCACACACTCCCGGGGTCAGATACAGGGTGAAACTCCCTCCACACCGTCCCATGGCGTCTGGCCTGGGCGTCTTTTTTGACATTGCTGTAGCATTTGATTGCAATTATTATTATTTTTTTTTTTAAAACTTGGCCAAGATGCTGGCCAACACTCAATCGTACTGGGAGCCGGCTGGATTTGAACACGCGACCATTGGCCTTGAAGTCCGGTGCTGATGCCAATACACCACCAGGCAGCTGTCGGAGGCCGCGCATTCGCCTGTGCAAGATCACCTCTCGGTCTCCCTCCCCGCCGCAGTACCGGAATTAAGAACTTGAGGGCACAGGTTTAAGGTGAGAAGGTTGACTGAGAACCTGAGCGTTGCTTTCAGAACAGCGGGAGAGGGATGGGCGGACAGAGAAAGTGGTAGAGGCAGATTTGATCACAACATTGAAAAGACGGGCCGACGGAGAGGAAAGGTTGCGTACGGGCCAAACAAAGGAAGATGGGACGAACGGGACCCGGAGACACCTTGGTCAGCACAGAGAAGTTGGACGTGTGTGTGCCTTGACTTGTTTATATAAAATCACTCTGACAAATCGCTCCTGGACTAATTCCAACATTACAATATTCTTCCTTAAACAAATAATCCAAAACTGCACTTACGGACTGGGATTTATCTTGCACACCCCCACCTTCCCTCCAGATTTCAGAAACACCAACGGCCCCATTCCAGGAGAAGGGGGGACTGAACCCCAAGCAGTCCTGTCGCCCTGCCGGTGGAAAAGAGCTTCCCCCCACCACCCCCGTCTCCCCACAAACCCCTCTCAACCAAGCAGAGATCTCAACTTCTCAAACTTTGCAACTGAACCCAAACCCACTGGCGTCTCATTCCACGCTCACATCACCCTCGGACTGAAGAGGCTACCCCCTCACCCGACACCTCCAGTTCTCGTCTCACTCAACCCAAGGAGGGTGCAGGGACCAGAGGGGGAGGAGGGGCGGTTTACAGTGACCGGGAGGGATGCAGGGGCCAAGAGAGAGTCAGAGAGATGGGGAGGGGAGACCCACGATGGAATTTGAACACCGACAGAAGGTTTATCGCAAATCATTTTGTTCCCAGGCCGGGGAAGGAGACAAGGGGCAAATCGATCCACAGAGGAGCCCAGGGAGCAGGGAGCCTCTGACCCAACCCGACTGCCAACAAAGCATCCACGTTGCACCATGCAGACCAGCACGGCTGCCCACACCACAGGGCACTGCCCTCGGCATGAGGCCAAACCCTCCGGGGGAGGGAGACGGAGGATTCTGGAGGTGGTGGTGGAAGAAGGGACGGCCCCCGTTACGTCTGTGGGAACCCCGCGTCCTGCTCTGTACTGTACGCCACACTGTGCGTGGCTCGGAGCAGAGGGCTTCCCTGCCAACGCTAGCTTTCCAGCTGCTCCGTGTCCGTAAACAATGACGTCAGGGCCTCGTCTGTCTCTCCCACAGACGATAGATGTCGTCTTGGAGACCGCGGGGGGGGGGGGGGGTTAGAGAAACAGTGCAAGAACAGCTGAATCATAGCAGCTCACGGGCTCCAAAAAAAAACAACTAACTAACCAGTCTCTGATCATATGAGCAATGGGATGGTATAGAGGGAGCTTCACTCTGTGCCTGACCCCGGGAGTGTGTGATGGGACGGTGCAGAGGGAGCTTCACTCTGTGCCTGACCCCGGGAGTGTGTGATGGGACGGTGTGGAGGGAGCTTCACTCTGTGTCTGACCCCTGGAGTGTGTGATGGGACGGTGTGGAGGGAGATTCACTCTGCTGTCTACAGATGAGATGTACCCCAGGCTATTGTGGGAAGCGAGGGAGGAAATTGCTGAGCCTCTGGCAATGACCTTTCCATCATCAATGCGGACGGGAGAGGTTCTCAAGGATTGGAGGGTTGCGGATGTTATTCCCTTATTCAAGAAAGGGAGTCGGGAAGCCCAGGAAATTATAGACCAGTGAGTCTTTACTTCAATGGTTGGTAAGTTGATGGAGATGATCCTGAAAGGCAGGGTTTATGAACATTTGGAGAGGTATAATATGATTAGGAATAGTCAGCATGGCTTTGTCAAAGGCAGGTCATGCCTTACGAGCCTGATTGAATTTTTTGAGGATGTGACTAAACACATTGATGATGGTATAGCCGTAGATGTAGTGTATATGGATTTTAGCAAGGCATTTGATAAGGTACCCCATGCAAGGCTTATTGAGAAAGTAAGGAGGCATGGGATCCAAGGGAACATTGATTTGTGGATCCAGAAGGCAAACAGTGGTTGTAGATGGGTCATATTCTGCATGGAGGTGGGTGACCAGTGGAGTGCCTCAGGGATCTGTTCTGGGACCCCTTCTCTTCGTGATTTTTATAAATGACCCGGATGAGGAAGTGGAGGGATGGGTTAGTAAATTTGCTGATGACACAAAGGTTGGAGGTGTTGTGGATAGTGTGGAGGGCTGTCAGAGGTTACAATGGGACATTGATAGGATGTAAAACTGGGCTGAGAAGTGGCAGATGGAGTTCAACCCAGATAAGTGTGAGGTGGTTCATTTTGGTAGGTCAGATATGATGGCAGAATGTAGTATTAATGGTAAGACTCTTGGCAGTGTGGAGGATCAGAGGGATCTTGGGGTCTGAGTCCATAGGACACTCAAAGCAGATTGACTCTGTGGTTAAGAAGACATACGGTGCATTGGCCTTCATCAATAGTGGGAGTGAGTTTAAGAACCGAGAGGTAATGTTACAGCTGTATAGGACCCTGGTCAGACCCCACTTGGAGTACTGTGCTCAGTTCTGGTCGCCTCACTACAGGAAGGACGTGGAAACCATAGCAAGGGTGCAGAGGAGATTTACAAGGAAGGTGCCTGGATTGGGGAGCATGCCTTATGAGAATAGTTTGAATGAACGCGGCCTTTTCTCCTTGGAGCGACGGAGGATGAGAGGTGACCTGATAGAGGTGTATAAGATGATGAGAGGCATTGATCATGTGGATAGTCAGAGGAGCTTCCCCAGGGCTGAAATGGCTAGCACGAGAGGGCACAGTTTTAAGGTGCTTGGAAGTAGGTACAGAGGAGATGTCGGGGTAAAGTTTTTACGCAGAGAGTGGTGAGTGTGTAGAATGGGCTGCCAGTGACGGTGGTGGAGGGAGAAACGACAGGGTCTTTTAAGAGACTCCTGGATGGGTACATGGAGCTTAGAAAAATAGACGGCTATGGGTAAAGCCTAGGCAGTTCTAAGGTAGAGGCATGTTCAGCACAGCTTTGTGGGCTGAAGGGCCTGTTTTGTGCTGTAGGTTTTCTACGTTTTACATGCAAGGCATTTGACAAAATCCTTTATGGGAGGCTAATTCAGAAGATTAAGATGCAAGGGATCTGTGGTGAATTGGCTGTTTTTGGATTCAACACAGGTCTGCACACAGGAGACAGGGGCTCGTGGATGAAGGGACTTATTCAAGCCAGTGGTCTGTAATTAGCAGAGTTCTGCTGTCTGTGATCGTGTATAAATGACCTGGATGAAAATATCGATGGGTGGATGAGTACATTTGCAGATGATACCAAGATCGGTGGAGTTGTGGGCAGTGTGGAAGGTTGCCAAAGAGATCAGTGCAATATAGATCAGTTGCAGATATGGGCAGAGAAATGGCAGGTGCAGTTTAACCCAGATAGGTGTGGGGTGTTGCAGCTCGGTAGGGCAAATGCAAGGAGACAGTACACTGTTCAGGGGAAGGCCCTTGAGTGTTGCTGAGCGGGGGGATCTTGGGATCCAAGTTCATAGCTCCTTGAAAGTGGCCACACAGGTCGATAAGGTGGTTAAGAAGGCTTATGGAATGCTTGCTTTTATTGGTCGAGGCACTGAGTTCAAAAGTGAGGACTTTATAAAACTCAGGTGAGACCACATCTGGAGCATTGCAGGCTGCCCCCACTATAAGGATGTGGAGGCTTTAGGGAGGGTGCAGAAGAGGTTTACCAGGATGCTGCCTGGTTTAGAGGGCATGTCACGAGAGGCTGGACAAGCTTGGGTTGTTTTCTCTGGAGTTCCGGGGGCTGAGGGGAGATCTGATCGAGGTTTATAAGATTATGAGAGACAAAGATGGATTATCTGTTTCCCAGGGTTGAAATGTCTACTACCAGAGGGCATGCATTGAAAGTGAGAGGGGGTATAGGTTCATTATCAAGGATGCATCTCACCCTAACCATGGAGTTTTTACTTTCCTCCCATCCGGTAGGCGCTACAGGAGCCTCCGCTCCCACACCAGCAGGCACAGGAAGAGCTTCTTCCCTGAGGCTGTGACCCTGCTGAACCTCACATCACAGTGCTAAGCAGTATTGCATCCATATTGTACTGTCTCAGTACTTTTATATTTGTGTGCTGTAGCACTTACTTGTTATTTGCAGTTATTTTGTAAATGACACTATTCTTTGCATTTCTGGTCAGATGTTAATTGCATTTCAAGTCAAGTCACTTTTTATTGTCATTTCAACCATAACTGTTGGTACAGAACATAGTAAAAATGAGACAACGTTTTCCAGGACCGTGGTGCTACATGAAACAATGCAAAAACTACACTCAACTATGTAAGAAAAAAACACAAAAACTACGCTAGACTACAGACCTATCCAGGACTGCATAAAGTGCCAAAACAGTGCAGGCACTACAATAAATAATAAACAGGACAACAGGCACAGTAGAGGGCAGTAGGTTGGTGTCAGTCCAGGCTCTGGGTATTGAGGAGTCTGATGGCTTGGGGGAAGCAACTGTTATAAAGTCTGGTCATGAGACCCCAAATGCTTCGGTGCTTTTTTTCCAGATGGCAGGAGGGAGAAGAGTTTATATGAGGGGTGCATGGGGTCATTGGCTTTGTATCTGTACCTGGCACAATGACAATAAAGTTGAATCTAATCTGATCAAGGGGGGTGAGGGGCAAGTTTTTTTTAAACTCGGAGTGGTGGATGCCTGGAATGCACTGCCTGGTATGATGGTAGAGGCAAACACATTAGAGGCTTTTAAGGAAGATGGAAGGATAGGGACAGGGTGTAGGTAGGAGAGATTAGTGTTTGGGTGTTTTTGATTTGCTTTTCAGCTGGTTCAGCACAACACCATGGGCCGAACGGGCCCGTTCCCCTGCTGTACAGTCCTCTGTTCCTTGCCTGATCCAGGGAGTGTGCAGAGGTAGCTTGCCTGTCTCACACAGGAAAACTTGGGCCCTCCTCAGGTTCCGGTCCTGCTCGAACCTGGGAAACCAGTCGAGCAGCATAACAGGTGAGGCTGCGCACAAGCAGGCTCGGGGGCAGCGGGGCTCGAGACTCAGAAAATCGCGGTGGTAGGGCCGGACGCATGGGGGGGGAGGGGGTCCCAACGCCACCTCCAGTGTGGATCAACGGTTGAAGACCCCCCCTCCGCCCCAAAAAAAATGAACACACCCAAAACACTGGAGGAACTCAGCAAGTCGGAGAGGAATAAACGGTCGACACCTCGGTCTCCTTGACTGATTGCTCACCCCGGCTGGTATAGCCGCCCCCCCCTCAGAGTGCCGGGGACTTGGAGTCAACCCCCACCCCTGGTGCACACGACGCTACTCTCCCCGTGAGAGTGCGACTTTCCTTTCCCTTTTTAAAAACAAAATCTCTGATTTCATTGCCCCTCAGCTTGAGCGAGGGGTAGAATCGGGCGGGGGGGGTGGTGGTGGGGGGAATTGATGGGGGCGGGAGGGGTGAAATAGGATTGGTGGAAGAGGAGCAGATTCAAACCATCTGTCCATCCAAACGTGGCTGATTTATTACCCCCCCCAACCCCACTCTTCACCCCGTAACCTCTGACACCCTGACTAATCGAGAAGCTATCAACCTCCACTTTAATTACCACCCAGTGACTTGACATTCACACCGTCCGTGGTAATTCACTCACCCTCTGGCTAAAGAAATTCCTCCTCATCTCTGTTCTACAGGGACGTCCTTGTATTTGGAGGCTGTGCCCTCTGGTCCTCGAGGGAACGCCCTCTCCATTTCCATGCTACCTAGACCTAAATACACCCTATGACTTGAATTTGCAGCAATGAATTCCCACAGATTCTCCATCCCTCAATAAAGACGTTGATGGCTGGCACAAACACAAAGGATCCTGTTTCCTTGCTAAGACTACATCCCCATGCAAGGGTGAGTATAATGGGATTCTTTTTTTTTGCAATAAAGTAGACGAGGGCCGGGTTAGGCTCCATAGGCCAGAGGCCTCAGCTCTGCATTGCACAACGGCCGATCGTGTATTTCTCAAAGAGAGCAGAACGTTTGCAAAACTATTTCTCCCTCTGATGACCTGCCCAGGAACTGACTCGGTTAAGAGCTGAGTCACTCTAAACAGATAACACTCATCCACTGTGTCCCAACCCTGTCCCCCCCCCCTCCCCCCGTCCTCAGCCCTCCCACCGGCGTTACCAACAGAGAACCACCAGGAGGTCCGGGGACACCGAGGGAAATCCAGAGCCAGGGACCCAGATTCCCAATCTTCCCCTCCCCCTACATCTCAGCCCAGCCTCCAGATCCATTGGGAGCGCGGACAGTGTGGGTGAATGGGAAGGGGTGGGGTCCCATTGGGAGTGAATGGAAAGGGGTGGGTCCCATTGGGAGTGTGGACGGTGGGTGTGAATGGGAAGGGGTGGAGTCCCATTGGGAGTGAAAACCTGAGGAAGGTTTGAAAGAGTAACCTACCGAGGGGATGAGGCAACGTCAGTGGGCTATTCAACCAGCATAGGCATCACTTTCCCCAAACCAGACCTCCCTGCTTCCCTCCCTCCAGTGACCTCGTCACCTTCTCTCACCCAGCCGGGATGCCCCCCTGCCCCAGCTCAGGCAGACGTCGCCAAGTCCCGGAGGCGGTGAATAGCCCCTCGTGCCCACCGTGAGAAGGGCTCCTGGTTTAACCAAACCCATTGCTCCACCCACAGTGCAGCATTCCCGAGGATGTTCCGGCGGGAATGCGCCACATCTGGGCCGGTGGCCAGGCCGGTGGGGAGGGGGGGGGGTGTCAGCAGAGGTTCTTGGACTTCCATCACTCCTCACACCGCCCGACACCACCCACCCCCGGGGCCAGTGCTCCGCAGGCACCGGAGCAGGCGTGAGATCAAGGAATCCCAGGAATCTGTGGGAACCTCCGGGAATCTTCCACAAGGACAGCAGTGGGAGCCGGTTCATGGAGAAGAGGCAGTCTCGCCCCGCTCTCTGTTCTGGGTTCAAACCCCACACTGGGCCCCTGCCCAGTTCCCTGATTTACCCCACCCATCCTGTACCCCCTCCTCAATGACCCCTGACTTACCCCCTCACTCCCCACCCATATCCTACACCCCCTCCTCATTGCCCCTCCCTCACCAATCCACCCCCTCTCTCGACAATACCACTTCCCCAAACTCAGTCCTCCCCTCATCCCCCTCCTCAATTCCCCGTTACCCCCCCACCCATCTCTATCCCCTTCCAGCCATTCCCCCTCTTATAATTAGCCCCAACCTCTCAACAAACTCCCCCCCGTAACGTTAGATCACCCGCACACTCAGCCCCTTTCGCCACTCACCTACCTACCTCCCTCCCCCCTTCACCCCAACTCGCTCCCCTTCCTCATCCCGCCATCCCCACCCTCTCTTGGATTCTCTCTTCTTAACCCTCCCATCCCCGGGCCGCCTGTGTTTACAACCGAGTATCCATTCCTTTTTTGGCGCTCGGTTGGACACTGGGGTGACGGGAGGGAGGGAGGGAGGGAAGGAGGGAAGTGGGTGATGGAGGAGGGAAGGGGGGGAGACTCGGAGGGTATAGGACAGAGGGCAAGTGTGGGAACCCCACCCCCCTCTCTCACTCCCCTCCGGCCCGCACCCATACAGCCCCGCCAGCGCAAGACACCGCGTAGCAGCACCACCAATCTCTCCCCCACCCCCCCACCACTTCTGACAACGACCCATCCCTGACATTTTGTGTTTTGGTAGGAACAACACTCCCCGAAACAAGTTGAAACCGACCGGCACTCCTCCTCACACCGAACCAGGCAGCCCCGGCCTGGGAAACGGCGCCCCCGAGCCGAGGAGAAAACTTTTTCGAAACTTTTGAAGAAGTTTGCAAAACTTTCCTAACAAGCGTGCACCTGTCGGGTAGGGAGTGTGGTGGGTGGGAGGGTGGGAGGGAGGGAGCGGGGCTGCCTTTCCTTTGGCGAACCCCCGCCCCGGATTCTTACCTCGTCCCATTTGATAAACTTGCTTCCTTTCTTCAACGTTTCGTGAACGGTCACTGGCTTTAGCTGCAGTGCGTGAACCCCGGGGCGAGCTCCGGCCATCGTCCCTCCTCCAGCGGCCCCTGGACCGGGCTCCCACCGCCGCTGGGAGGGGAGGGGGTGGGGGTGGGGGCAAGACGCCCCAAACGGCAAGGAGAAGTTGGACGTACAGCTCCTCTCCACTAAAGTCGCTTAGGCTCTCTGCATGTTGGGGAGAGGCGGGCTGCGGTAGCCGAAAGAGCACTGTCAATCCGCCTGTCCCCGCCCCCTCTCCCCGCTTAAAGGGGCAGCGCGCCTCGGCTCCAATGAGTGGGGTGAAATGGGGAGAAGGGAAATAGGGAGGTGGGGGGAGGGTGGAGGGGAGGGAGGTGGGGGGAGGGTGGAGGGGAGGGGGAGGGTGGAGGGGAGGGGGAGGGGGAGGGGGAGGGTGGAGGGGAGAGGGGGGAGGGGGAGGAGGGGGAGGGGGAGGAGGGGGAGGGGGAGGGGGAGGAGGGGGGAGGGGGAGGGGGAGGAGGGGGGGAGGGGGAGGAGGGGGGAGGGGGGGGGGAGGGGGAGGGGGGAGGGGGGGAGGGGGAGGGGGAGGGGAGGAGGGGGGGAGGGGAGGAGGGGGGAGGGGGGGAGGGGGAGGAGGGGGGAGGGGGGGGAGGGGGAGGAGGGGGGGAGGGGGAGGAGGGGGGAGGGGGAGGGGGAGGGGGAGGGGGAGGGGGAGGAGGGGGGAGGGGGAGGGGGAGGAGGGGGGAGGGGGAGGGGGAGGAGGGGGGGAGGGGGAGGGGGAGGAGGGGGGGAGGGGGAGGAGGGGGGGAGGGGGAGGAGGGGGAGGAGGGGGGGAGGGGGAGGGGGAGGGGGGGAGGGGGAGGGGGAGGGGGGGAGGGGAGGGGGAGGGGGGGAGGGGGAGGGGAGAGGGGGGGAGGGGGAGGGGGAGGAGGGGGGGAGGGGGAGGGGGAGGAGGGGGGGAGGGGGAGGGGGAGGAGGGGGGGAGGGGGAGGGGGAGGAGGGGGGAGGGGGAGGGGGAGGAGGGGGAGGGGGAGGGGGAGGGGGAGGGGGAGGGGGAGGGGGAGGGGGAGGAGGGGGGGAGGGGGAGGAGGGGGGGAGGGGGAGGAGGGGGGGAGGGGGAGGGGGAGGAGGGGGGGAGGGGGAGGGGGAGGAGGGGGAGGAGGGGGGAGGGGAGGGGGAGGGGGGGAGGGGAGGGGGAGGAGGGGGGGAGGGGAGGGGGAGGAGGGGGGAGGGGAGGGGGAGGAGGGGGGAGGGGAGGGGGAGGAGGGGGGGAGGGGAGGGGGAGGAGGGGAGGAGGGGGGGGAGGAGGGGAGGAGGGGGGGGAGGAGGGGGGGAGGGGGGGGAGGAGGGGAGGAGGGGGGAGGAGGGGAGGAGGGGGGGGAGGGGGGGAGGAGGGGAGGAGGGGGGGAGGAGGGGAGGAGGGGGGGAGGGGAGGGGGAGGAGGGGGGAGGGGAGGGGGAGGAGGGGGGGAGGGGAGGGGAGGAGGGGGGGAGGGGGAGGAGGGGGGAGGGGAGGGGGAGGAGGGGGGAGGGGAGGGGGGAGGGGGAGGGGGGAGGGGGGAGGGGAGGGGGGGAGGGGAGGGGGAGGGGAGGGGGGAGGGGGGAGGGGGAGGGGGGAGGGGGAGAGGGGGGAGGGGGAGGGGGAGGGGGGAGGGGGAGGGGGAGAGGGGGGAGGGGGAGGGGGAGGAGGGGGAGGGGGAGGGGGAGGAGGGGAGGGGTAGGGGGAGGGGGAGAGGGGGAGGGGGAGGGGGAGGGGGAGGGGGAGGGGGAGGGGGAGGGGGAGGGGGAGGGAGGGGGAGGGGAGGGGGGGAGGGGAGGGAGGGAGGGAGGGGGAAGGGAGGGAGGGAGGGAGGGGGAGGGGAAGGAGGGAGGGAGGGGGGGGAGGGAGGGAGGGGAGGGGGAAGGGAGGGAGGGAGGGGGAGGGGAGGGAGGGAGGGAGGGGGAGGGAGGGAGGGAGGGGAGGGGGAGGGAGGGAGGGAGGGGGAGGGGGAGGGAGGGAGGGAGGGGGAGGGGGGGGGGGGAGGGAGGGGGAGGGGGGGAGGGGGAGGGGGAGGGGGGAGCGAGGGGGGAGGAGGGAGGAGGGGAGGGGGAGGGGGAAGGGAGGGAGGGAGGGGGAGGGGAGGGAGGGAGGGAGGGGGAGGGGGAGGGAGGGAGGGGAGGGAGGGAGGGAGGGGGAGGGGGAGGGAGGGAGGGAGGGGGAGGGGGAGGGGAGGGGGAGGGGAGAGGGAGGGAGGGAGGGGGAGGGGGGGAGGGAGGGAGGGGGAGGGGGGAGGGAGGGAGGGAGGGGGAGGGGGAGGGAGGGAGGGAGGGGGAGGGGGAGGGGGGGAGGGAGGGGATGGAGGGAGGGAGGGGGGAGAGGGGAGGGAGGGGGGAGAGGGGAGGAGGGGGAGAGGGGAGGGGGGAGGGAGGGAGGGAGAGGGGGGAGGGAGGGAGAGGGGGGGAGGGAGGGAGAGGGGGGGAGGGAGGGGATGAGGGGGGGAGGGAGGGGATGAGGGGGGAGGGAGGGGATGGAGGGGAGGGGGGAGGGAGGGGGAGGGGGGGAGGAGGGGAGGGAGAGGAGGGAGGGAGAGGGAGGAGGAGAGGGAGGGAGGGGAGGGAGAGGGGAGGGAGGGGAGGGGGGAGGGAGGGGAGGGGAGGGGGAGGGAGGGGAGGGGAGGGGGGGGGAGGGGAGGGGAGGGGGGGAGGAGGGGAGGGGAGGGGGAGGGAGGGGTGGAGGGGAGGGGGAGGGTGGAAGTGGGAGTGGGAGGGGTAGGGGTGGAGGGGAGAGGGAAGGGGATGGAGAGGGAAGGGGGATGGGGAGGGAAGGGGGATGAGGAGGGAAGGGGATGGGGAGGGGAGGGGAGGGAGGAGGGGCGAGTGGAGGAGATTCAGTGTACAAGACATGGAGGGGATGTTTCCAATCGTGGGGGAGTCTAGGACCAGAGTACACAGCCTCAGAGCAGAGAGACGTCTCTTTAAAAAGGAGATGAGGAGTGTTTTCTTTAGCTGGACTATCTGAATCAGAATCTGGTTTGATATCACTGGTTGTGGTGTCGTAGTGGTTAGCATGACACTTTATAATACTAGCGACCCGAGTTCGATTCCCATCGCTGCCTGTAAGGAGTCTGTACGTTTTCCTCTGCGACCGTGTGGGTTTCCTCCGGGTGCTCCAGTTTCTTCCCACAGTCCAAGTTTGTCCCGGTTGGTGTGTTAATTGGCCGTTGCAAATTGTCCTGTGATCAAGCTGGGGTTTAATCTGGGGGTGCGGCTGAGTGTTTCACGCAGTATCCTAATAAATTTAAAAGGCGTCGTGAAATTTGTTGTTTGGCAGCAGCAGTACTGTGTACAACAGAAAAAAAACTATAAATCGCAATAAATAATAAATCCTTGTATCTTTAGGTTGGTGAATCTGTGGAATTCGTTGCCACAGACGACTGAGGAGGCCAAGTCATTGGGTATGTTTAAAGCGGAGGTCAACAGGTCCTCGATGGGTCTGGGTGTCAAAGGTCACAGGAAGACAAGAGGAGAATGGGGTTTGAGAGGGATAACAAATCAGCCACGATTGAATGACAGAAGGGACACGATGGGCCGAACGGTCTCATTCTGCACCTATGACTTATGGTCTTGTTGATGTAACTGTGAACAACACCCAGACACCCAGAATCAACAAACATAAACACACGCGCGCGGACATAGAGAAATGTGCGATGATTCCCGCAAGTTCGCGCAGAACTTCGTGCAGCATTTCAAACACGTAGACAGGCAAATATGCAAGAGTGCATATGCTAGCTCGCAGATAAAGTCACACACACACACACACACACACCCAGACAGGTTGTGAATCACAGCTCCCCCCCCCCCCCAAGTGCACGAGGAGAGATTCTCCCACTTCTGACTCCACGTCAACGGCGGCCCCAAGGCGTCTCCAGTCTGAACGGGGCCTTCCCAAAGCACTACCCCCATGTCCCGGCTGTGTACAGAGAGCCCCGCAACTGGATGCCTTTCTGTTCGGAGGGGGGAGATGAGGGGAGGAGGCTATTTGTCCCTTCACTTCACCACTGGCCCTTTGAAAGCTCCCACCGCCCCGTCGCCCAGCCTGGCTCACCCACTCCTGTGGAAATCCATACTGTAGATTTTCTACATTCTATATAATGTGTCTGGGAGAGCAAATGTTCAGAGGAATATGGGTCAAACCAGCCGACATGGTTAACTGACAGTGCCAACGTTCACTAACCCGAGTTCAATTCCCGCCACTGTCTGTAAGGAGTTTGTACGTTCTCCCCGTGACCGCGTGGGTTTCCTCCGGGTGCTCTGCTTTCCCCCCACAGTCCAAAGACGTACAGATCAAGGTCAGAGGTTAGTCGATGTTTGGAAGCGCGTTGAAGGGCCTAGGCCTGAAACGTCAACAGTTTACTCTTTTCCACAGATGCTGCCTGGCCTGCTGAGTTCCTCTGGCAATTTGTTTGTGTTGCTCTGGATTTCCAGCATCTGCAGATTTTCTTTTGCTATACAATTTTTAAACGTCTTAAATGAATAAATGCTAATACTAAAACAAAACAACAGGAATTCTGCAGATGCTGGAAATTCAAGCAAATTCAACCCTCGGCCTGAAACGTCGACTGCACCTCTTCCTACAGATGCTGCTTGGCCTGCTGCGTTCACCAGCAACTTTGATGTGAAATGCTAGTACTATATTTTGTTGCATATCCATGCATAACTTTATTCTAAATATAAACCCTTACTCTTTATAATTACAGTCATAGACAAGTACAACACAGAAACAGGCCCTTCAGCCCATCTAGTCTGTGCTGAACCATTTAAACTTTCTACTCCCATCAACCTGCACCGGAACCATAGCCCTCCATACCCCTCCCATCCATGTACCTGTCCAAACTTCTCTTCAACATTGAAATCGAGCTCACACCCACCACTTGTGCCTGTGAGCTCGTTCCACACTCTCACCACCCTCTGAGTGAAGAAGTTTCCCCTCTTGTTCCCCTTAAACTTCTCACCTTTCACCCTTAACCCACGACCTCTGGTTGTCGTCTCACCCAAACTCAGTGGAAAAAGCCTGCTTGCATTTACCCTGTCTACACCCCTCATAATTTTGTATACCTCTATCAAATCTCCCCTCAATCTTCTACGTTCCAAGGAATATAGTCCGAACCCATTCAATCCTCCAGATCCAGCAACATTCTTGTAAGGTGACCAACATAATTGTTGAGTTTGCTTTTGTTTGTTGACCAACACACCACAGTAAATTCCTAATGCGTGTAAATGTGTGCGGCAAATAAAGTTGACCCTTTATAATAGTTAAAGTACATCTTTCTGGGATTAATTTAGACAAGGATCTCGGTCAGCATGGATGAGTCGGGCCGAATGGTCTGTACAGTACTCACCGCCGGACAGAAGTGGAGCAGTCGGAGGAATCTGTGTAATCTCCTCTGGACTGGATCCAGTGTAACAGAATCCTTCTTTAAACAGAGACTCCCCAGACAGGACTGGGGTCTATCACTGACACGTCAGGGCTGGGATTTATTCCGCAGACAGATTGCAAGGACATTCCAACGCAGGGTCCCGATCCACACGGGAGAATCTTCAGCAAGACCGTCCATAATTGATCTCAGTAACGTCGACTGATAAACCCTGGAGCTTCAGTGACATAATGGACAAATGAAATCCAACCCTGAAGCCACTGAGAGCCAGAAGGGTTACAGAGACGGGGAGGGGTGTAGGAGCCGGAGGAGGTTAACGGAGATGGGGAGGGGTGTAGGGGCCGGAGGGGGTTACAGAGACGGGGGGGGTGTAGGGGCCAGAGGGAGTTACAGAGACGGGGAGGGGTGTAGGAGCCGGAGAGGGTTACAGAGACGGGGAGGGGTGTAGGAGCCGGAGGGGGTTACAGAGACGGGGAGGGGTGTAGGGGCCGGAGGGGGTTACAGAGACGGGGGGGGTGTAGGGGCCAGAGGGAGTTACAGAGACGGGGAGGGGTGTAGGAGCCGGAGGGGGTTACAGAGACAGGGAGGGGTGTAGGGGCCGGAGGGGGTTACAGAGATGGGGAGGGATGTAGGGGATGGAGGGGTTACAGAGACGGGGAGGGGTGTAGGGGATGGAGGGGTTACAGAGACGGGGAGGGGTGTAGGGGCCGGAGGGGGTTACAGAGTCGGGGAGGGGTGTAGGGGCCGGAGGGGGTTTACAGAGACGGGGAGGGGTGTTGGGGCCGGAGGGGTTTACAGAGACGGGGAGGGGTGTAGGGGCCGGAGGGGGTTACAGAGATGGGGGGGGGATGTAGGGGATGGAGGGGTTACAGAGACGGGGAAGGGTGTAGGGGCCGGAGTGGGTAACAGAGACTGGGAGGGGTGTAGGGATCGGAGGGAGTTACAGAGACGGGGAGGGGTGTAGGGGCCGGAGGGGGTTACAGAGACAGGGAGGGGTGTAGGGGCCGGAGGGGGTTACAGAGACGGGGAGGGGTGTAGGGGCCAGAGGGGGTTACAGAGACGGGGGGGGGTGTAGGGGCCGGAGGGGGTTACAGAGACAGGGAGGGGTGTAGGGGCCGGAGGGGGTTACAGAGACAGGGAGGGGTGTAGGGGCCGGAGGGGGTTACAGAGATGGGGAGGGATGTAGGGGATGGAGGGGTTACAGAGACGGGGAGGGGTGTAGGGGATGGAGGGGGTTACAGAGACGGGGAGAGGTGTAGGGGCCAGAGGGAGTTACAGAGACGGGGAGGGGTGTAGGAGCCGGAGGGGGTTACAGAGACAGGGAGGGGTGTAGGGGCCGGAGGGGGTTACAGAGACGGGGGGGGGTGTAGGGGCCAGAGGGAGTTACAGAGACGGGGAGGGGTGTAGGAGCCGGAGGGGGTTACAGAGACAGGGAGGGGTGTAGGGGCCGGAGGGGGTTACAGAGATGGGGAGAGATGTAGGGGATGGAGGGGTTACAGAGACGGGGAGGGGTGTAGGGGATGGAGGGGTTACAGAGACGGGGAGGGGTGTAGGGGATGGAGGGGTTACAGAGACGGGGAGGGGTGTTGGGGCCGGAGGGGTTTACAGAGACGGGGAGGGGTGTAGGGGCCGGAGGGGGTTACAGAGACAGGGAGGGGTGTAGGGGCCGGAGGGGGTTACAGAGATGGGGGGGGATGTAGGGGATGGAGGGGTTACAGAGACGGGGAGGGGTGTAGGGGCCGGAGTGGGTAACAGAGACTGGGAGGGGTGTAGGGATCGGAGGGAGTTACAGAGACGGGGAGGGGTGTAGGGGCCGGAGGGGGTTACAGAGACAGGGAGGGGTGTAGGGGCCGGAGGGGGTTACAGAGACAGGGAGGGGTGTAGGGGCCGGAGGGGGTTACAGAGACGGGGAGGGGTGTAGGGGCCAGAGGGGGTTACAGAGACGGGGGGGGTGTAGGGGCCGGAGGGGGTTACAGAGACAGGGAGGGGTGTAGGGGCCGGAGGAGGTTAACGGAGACGGGGAGGGATGTAGGGGATGGAGGGGTTACAGAGACGGGGGGGGTGTAGGGGCCGGAGGGGGTTACAGAGACAGGGAGGGGTGTAGGGGCCGGAGGGGGTTACAGAGATGGGGAGGGATGTAGGGGATGGAGGGGGTTACAGAGACGGGGAGGGGTGTAGGGGATGGAGGGGGTTACAGAGACGGGGAGGGGTGTAGGGGCCGGAGGGGGTTACAGAGTCGGGGAGGGGTGTAGGGGCCGGGGGGGGGGTTTACAGAGATGGGGGGGGATGTAGGGGATGGAGGGGTTACGGAGACGGGGAGGGGTGTAGGGGCCGGAGTGGGTAACAGAGACAGGGAGGGGTGTAGGGGCCAGAGGGGGTTACAGTGACGGGGAGGGGTGTAGGGGCCGGAGGGGGTTACAGAGACAGGGAGGGGTGTAGGGGCCGGAGGGAGTTACAGAGACGAGGAGGGGTGTAGGGGCCGGAGAGGGTTACAGAGACAAGGAGGGGTGTAGGGGCTGGAGGGGGTTTAAAGAGACGGGGAGGGGTTTAGGGGCCGGAGTGGGTTATAGAGACATGGAGGGGTGTAGGGGCCGGAGGGGGTTACAGAGACAGGGAGGGGTGTAGGGGATGGAGGGGTTACAGAGACGGGGAGGGGTGTAGGGACTGGAGGGGGTTACAGACGGGGAGGGGTGTAGGGGCCGGAGTGGGTTATAGAGACATGGAGGGGTGTAGGGGCCGGAGTGGGTTTCAGAGACGGGGAGGGGTGTCGGGGCCGGAGTGGGTTATAGAGACGTGGAGGGTTGTAGGGGCCGGAGTGGGTTTCAGAGACGGGGAGGGGTTTAGGGGCCGGAGTGGGTTATAGAGACATGGAGGGGTGTAGGGGCCGGAGGGGGTTACAGAGACAGGGAGGGGTGTAGGGGCTGGAGGGGGTTACAGAGACAGGGAGGGGTGTAGGAGCCGGAGGGGGTTACAGAGACAGGGAGGGGTGTAGGGGCTGGAGGGGGTTACAGAGACAGGGAGGGGTGTTGGGGCCGGAGGGGGTTACAGAGACGGGGAGGGGTGTAGGGGCCAGAGTGGGTTATAGAGACATGGAGGAGTGTAGGGGCTGGAGGGGTTTCAGAGACGGGTAGGGGTGTAGGGGCCAGAGGGGGTTAGAGAGACGGGGAGCTGTGTAGAGGTTGGAGGGGGTTACAGAGACGGGAGGGGTGTAGGGGCCAGAGGGGGTTACGGAGACAGGGAGGGGTGTAGGGGCTGGAGGGGGTTACAGAGACGGGAGGGGTGTAGGGGTCGGAGGGGGTTACAGAAATGGGGAGGGTGTAGGGGCCAGAGGGGTTACAGAGACGGGAGGGGTGTAGGGGTCGGAGGGGGTTACAGAGACGGGGAGGGTGTAGGGGCCAGAGGGGTTACAGAGACGGGAGGGGTGTAGGGGTCGGAGGGGGTTACAGAGACGGGGAGGGTGTAGGGGCCAGAGGGGTTACAGAGACAGGGAGGGGTGTAGGGGCAGGCCGGGTTTACAGAGACAGGGAGGGTGTAGGGGCCAGAGGGGTTACAGAGACGGGGAGGGGTGTAGGGGATGGAAGGGGTTACAGAGACGGGGAGGGGTGTAGGGGCTGGAGGGGGTTACAGAGACGGGGAGGGGTGTAGGGGCCGGAGGGGGTTACAGAAACGGGGAGGGGTGTAGGGGCCAGAGGGTATTACAGAGACAGGGAGGGGTGTAGGGGCTGGAGGGGGTTACAGAGACAGGGAGGGGTGTAGGGGCCGGAGGGGGTTACAGACACAGGGAGGGGTGAAGGGGCCGGAGGGTGTTACAGAGACAGGGAGGGGTGTAGGGGCCGGAGGGGGTTACAGAGATGGGGAGGAGTGTCGGGGCCGGAGGGGGTTACAGATACGGGGAGGGGTGTTGAGACCGGAGGGGGTTACAGAGACAGGGAGGGGTGTAGGGGCTGGAGGGGGTTACAGAGACAGGGAGGGTGTAGGGGCTGGAGGGGGTTATAGAGATGGGAAGGGGTGTAAGGGCCGGAGGGGGTTAGAGAGACAGGGAGGGGTGTAGGGATCGGAGGGGGTTACAGAGACGGGGAGAGGTGTAGGGGATGGAGGGGTTACAGAGACGGGGAAGGGTGTAGGGACCGGAGGGGGTTACAGATACGGGGAGGGGTGTAGGGGTGGAGGGGTTACAGAGACGGGGAGGGGTGTCAGGGCCGGAGTGGGTGACAGAGACGGGGAGGGGTGTAGGGGTTGGTGGGGTTACAGAGACGGGGAGGGGTGTAGGGGTTGGTGGGGGTTACAGAGACGGGGAGGGGTGTAGGGGTTGGTGGGGGTTACAGAGACGGGGAGGGGTGTAGGGGTTGGTGGGGGTTACAGAGACGGGAGGGGTTACAGAGACGGGGAGGGGTGTTGGGGCCGGAGGGGGTTATAGAGACGGGGAGGGGTATAGGGGTTGGTGGGCGTTACAGAGACGGGGAGGGGTGTAGGGGTTGGTGGGGGTTACAGAGACGGGGAGGGGTGTAGGGGTGGAGGAGGTTACAGAGACGGGGAGGGGTGTCAGGGCCGGAGGGGGTTACAGAGACAGGGAGGGGTGTAGGGGCTGGAGGGGGTTACAGAGACGGGAGGGGTGTAGGGGCCGGAGTGGGTTACAGAGACGGGGAGGGGTGTCAGGGCCAGAGTGGGTGACAGAGACGGGGAGAGGTGTAGGGACCGGAGGGGGTTACAGAGATGGGGAGGGGTGTAGGGGCCGGAGTGGGTTACAGAGACGGGGAGGGGTGTCAGGGCTGGAGGGGGTTACAGAGACGGGGAGGGGTGTAGGGGCCGGAGGGGGTTACGGATACGGGGAGGGGTGTAGGGGTGGAGGGGTTACAGAGACGGGGAGGGGTGTAGGGGCCAGAGGGGGTTACAGAGACGGGGAGGGTTGTAGGGGATGGAGGGGTTACAGAGGGACGGGTGTAGGGGATGGAGGGGGTTACAGAGATGGGGAGAGATGTAGGGGACTGGAGGGGGTTACAGAGACAGGGAGGGGTGTAGGGACCGGAGGGGGTTACAGAGACGGGGAGGGGTGTAGGGACCGGAGGGGGTTACAGAGACGGGGAGGGGTGTCAGGGCCGGAGTGGGTTACAGAGACGGGGAGGGGTGTAGGGACTGGAGGGGGTTACAGAGACAGGGAGGGGTGTTGGGACCGGAGGGGGTTACGGAGATGGGGAGGGGTGTAGGGGCCAGAGGGGGTTACAGAGACGGGGAGGGGTGTAGGGGCCGGAGGGGGTTACAGAGACGGGGAGGGGTGTAGGGGTTGGTGGGGGTTACAGAGACGGGGAGGGGTGTTGGGACCGGAGGGGGTTACAGAGACGGGGAGGGGTGTAGGGGCCGGAGGGGGTTACAGAGACAGGGAGGGGTGTAGGAGCCGGAGGGGGTTACAGAGACAGGGAGGGGTGTAGGGGCCGGAGGGGGTTACAGAGACGGGGAGGGGTGTAGGGGTTGGTGGGGGTTACAGAGACGGGGAGGGGTGTTGGGACCGGAGGGGGTTACAGAGACGGGGAGGGGTGTAGGGGCCGGAGGGGGTTACAGAGACAGGGAGGGGTGTAGGGGCCGGAGGGGGTTACAGAGACGGGGAGGGGTGTAGGGGCCGGAGGGGGTTACAGAGACAGGGAGGGGTGTAGGGGCCGGAGGGGGTTACAGAGACGGGGAGGGGTGTAGGGGCCGGAGGGGGTTACAGATACGGGGAGGGGTGTAGGGGTGGAGGGGTTACAGAGACGGGGAGGGGTGTAGGGGCCAGAGGGGGTTACAGAGACGGGGAGGGGTGTAGGGACCGGAGGGGGTTACAGAGACGGGGAGGGGTGTAGGGACCGGAGGGGGTTACAGAGACGGGGAGGGGTGTCAGGGCCGGAGTGGGTTACAGAGACGGGGAGGGGTGTAGGGACTGGAGGGGGTTACAGAGACAGGGAGGGGTGTTGGGACCGGAGGGGGTTACAGAGACAGGGAGGGGTGTAGGAGCCGGAGGGGGTTACGGAGACGGGGAGGGGTGTAGAGACCGGAGGGGGTTACGGAGACGGGGAGGGGTGTAGGGACCGGAGGGGGTTACAGAGACGGGGAGGGGTGTAGGGGCGGAGGGGGTTACAGAGACGGGGAGGGGTGTAGGGGCCGGAGGGAGTTACAGAGACAGGGAGGGGTGTAGGGGCCGGAGGGGGTTACAGAGACGGGGAGGGGTGTAGGGGCCGGAGGGGGTTACAGAGACAGGGAGGGGTGTAGGGGCCGGAGGGGGTTACAGAGACGGGGAGGGATGTAGGGGTTGGTGGGGGTTACAGAGACGGGGAGGGGTGTCAGGGCCGGAGTGGGTGACAGAGACGGGGAGGGGTGTAGGGGCCGGAGGGGGTTACAGAGACGGGGAGGGGTGTAGGGGTTGGTGGGGGTTACAGAGACGGGGAGGGGTGTAGGGGTTGGTGGGGGTTACAGAGACGGGGAGGGGTGTTGGGACCGGAGGGGGTTACAGAGACAGGGAGGGGTGTAGGGGCTGGAGGGGGTTACAGAGACGGGAGGGGTGTAGGGACCGGAGGGGGTTACAGAGACAGGGAGGGGTGTAGGGGTCAGAGGGGGTTACAGAGACGGGGAGGGGTGTAGGGGTTGGTGGGGGTTACAGAGACGGGGAGGGGTGTTGGGGACCGGAGGGGGTTACAGAGACGGGGAGGGGTGTCGGGGCCAGAGGGGGTTACAGAGACAGGGAGGGGTGTAGGGGTTGGAGGGGGTTACAGAGGCGGGGAGGGGTGTCGGGGCCAGAGGGGGTTACAGAGACAGGGAGGGGTGTAGGGCTCAGAGGGGGTTACAGAGACGGAGAGGGGTATTGGGGCCGGAGGGGGTTACAGAGACAGGGAGGGGTGTAGGGGTTGGTGGGGGTTACAGAGACGGGGAGGGTGTAGGGGTTGGTGGGGGTTACAGAGACGGGGAGGGGTGTTGGGACCGGAGGGGGTTACAGAGACAGGGAGGGGTGTAGGGGTTGGTGGGGGTTACAGAGACGGGGAGGGGTGTTGGGACCGGAGGGGGTTACAGAGACGGGGAGGGGTGTCAGGGCCGGAGTGGGTGACAGAGACGGGGAGGGGTGTCAGGGCCGGAGGGGGTTACAGAGACGGGAGGGGTGTCAGGGCCGGAGTGGGTGACAGAGACGGGGAGGGGTGTCAGGGCCGGAGGGGGTTACAGAGACGGGAGGGGTGTCAGGGCCGGAGTGGGTGACAGAGACGGGGAGGGGTGTCAGGGCCGGAGGGGGTTACAGAGACGGGGAGGGTGTAGGGGCCGGAGGGGGTTACAGAGACGGGGAGGGGTGTAGGGGCCGGAGGGGGTGACAGAGACGGGGAGGGGTGTAGGGACCAGAGGGGGTTACAGAGACGGGGAGGGGTGTCGGGGCCAGAGGGGGTTACAGAGACAGGGAGGGGTGTAGGGACCGGAGGGGGTTACAGAGACAGGGAGGGGTGTAGGGGCCGGAGGGAGTTACAGAGATGGGGAGGGGTGTAGGGGCCGGAGGGGGTTACAGAGACGGGGAGGGGTGTCAGGGCCGGAGTGGGTGACAGAGACGGGGAGGGGTGTAGGGGCCGGAGGGGGTGACAGAGACGGGGAGGGGTGTAGGGACCTGAGGGGGTTACAGAGACGGGGAGGGGTGTCGGGGCCAGAGGGGGTTACAGAGACAGGGAGGGGTGTAGGGACCGGAGGGGGTTACAGAGACAGGGAGGGGTGTAGGGGCCGGAGAGGGTTACAGAGACGGGGAGGGGTGTAGGGGCCGGAGGGGGTTACAGAGACGGGGAGGGGTGTCAGGGCCGGAGTGGGTGACAGAGACGGGGAGGGGTGTAGGGGTTGGTGGGGGTTACAGAGACGGGGAGGGGTGTAGGGGTTGGTGGGGGTGACAGAGAGGGGGAGGGGTGTAGTGGCCGGAGGGGGTGACAGAGACGGGGAGGGGTGTAGGGACCAGAGGGGGTTACAGAGACGGGGAGGGGTGTCGGGGCCAGAGGGGGTTACAGAGACAGGGAGGGGTGTAGGGACCGGAGGGGGTTACAGAGACGGGGAGGGGTGTAGGGGCCGGAGGGGTTACAGAGACGGGGAGGGGTGTAGGGGCCGGAGGGGGTTACAGAGAAGGGGAGGGGTGTAGGGGCTGGAGGGGGTTACAGAGACGGGGAGGGGTGTAGGGGTTGGTGGGGGTTACAGAGACGGGGAGGGGTGTAGGGACCGGAGGGGGTTACAGAGACGGGGAGGGGTGTAGGGACCGGAGGGGGTTACAGAGACAGGGAGGGGTGTAGGGGCCAGAGGGGGTTACAGAGACGGGAGGGGTGAAGGGGCCGGAGGGGGTTACAGAGACGGGGAGGGGTGTAGGGGCCGGAGGGGGTTACAGAGACGGGGGGAGGGGTGTAGGGCCGGAGGGGGTTACAGAGAAGGGGAGGGGTGTAGGGGCTGGAGGGGGTTACAGAGACGGGGAGGGGTGTAGGGGTTGGTGGGGGTTACAGAGACGGGGAGGGGTGTAGGGACCGGAGGGGGTTACAGAGACGGGGAGGGGTGTAGGGACCGGAGGGGGTTACAGAGACAGGGAGGGGTGTAGGGGCCAGAGGGGGTTACAGAGACGGGAGGGGTGAAGGGGCCGGAGGGGGTTACAGAGACGGGGAGGGGTGTAGGGACCAGAGGGGGTTACAGAGACGGGGAGGGGTGTAGGGACCGGAGGGGGTTACAGAGACAGGGAGGGGTGTACAGGCTGGAGGGGGTTACAGAGACAGGGAGGGGTGTGGGGCCGGAGGGGGGTTACAGAGACAGGGAGGGGTGTAGGGACCGGAGGGGGTTACAGAGACGGGGAGGGGTGTAGGAGCCGGAGGGGGTTACAGAGACGGGGGGGTGTAGGGGCCGGAGGGGGTTACAGAGACGGGGAGGGGGGTAGGGGTTGGTGGGGGTTACAGAGACGGGAGGGGTGTAGGGACCGGAGGGGGTTACAGAGACGGGGAGGGGTGTCAGGGCCGGAGGGGGTTACAGAGACGGGGAGGGGTGTTGGGACCGGAGGGGGTTACAGAGACGGGGAGGGGTGTTGGGGCCGGAGTGGGTGACAGAGACGGGGAGGGGTGTTGGGGCCGGAGTGGGTGACAGAGACGGGGAGGGGTGTAGGGACAGAGTGCGGTGGGAGTGTGTGTGGGGTGTGGGGGGGGGTGAGGGAGTAATTCTGGTCTGGTTACCATGGCGACGTGATGCGATTTCACACTAGCAGCCCCTCCCCACCGTTTCTCCGGGATCCTGTATCCCATCCGTGGCCGGCCGGCGCCACCTCCTGGCGGGCCGAGGAACTGCAGGGTCGCGGCTCCCAGTCATCCTCAATTGCTTCAAGACGCTCCAGCCCGATGCTCCCCACTGCTGAGGGAGCGCCGCGCATCGAGCGGGGCAGTGAGGAGGGAGCGCCGGAGTTTGTATGTGAGGGTGTTAGGGAGTAAAGGGGCTGTTGAAATTCTGTTTGGCCGCCGGTGAGTCGTGGTGTTCCTCGGGGGTGGGGGAAGTGTGGGGACCGCTTCTTTTCTCTTTGCATGTCCTTGGATAAGGGAGTTGATGGCTTTGTGACCAAGTTTGCAGAGACAGGTGGAGGGGCAGGTAGTGTTGAGGAAGCAGGGAGTTGTCAGGACTTGGACAGATCGAGGGAACGGGCAAAGGAACGGGAGATGGAATACAATGTGGGGAAGTGTGTGGTCATGCTTCTTGGCAGAAGGAATAAAGACACGGACTATTTTCTAATTTGGAGAGAACATTGGGAGTCCTCGTGCAGGATTCCCTGAAGGTTAACTTGCAGGTTGAGTCGGTGGTGAGGAAGGCAAATGCAATGTTAGCATTCATTTCGAGTGGACAGGAACATAAAAGCAGGGATGTGATTCGGAGGCTTGATAAAGCAGTGGTCAGACCGCACTTGCAGTGTTGTGGGCGGTTTTGGGGCCCCTTATCTGAAAAAAAAAACAGGCTGTGCTGGTCCAGAGGAGGTTCATGAGAGTGATGCCGGGAATGAAAGGGTTAACGTAGGAGGAGCATTTGATGGCGCTGGGCCTGGACTCACTGGATCTCATTGAAACCTATTGAATATTGGAAGGCCTCGACGGAGTGGAGGTGGAGAGGGTGTTTCCTAAAGTCAGACCAGGGGCAGGAGCCTCAGACCAGGGGACAGGGATGGGCAAGAACTTCTAAGGATGATTTAAGCTCAGGGCCAGGTTGAAAAGGCTGGGCATCGGGCCGGTTCTGCTCGGCTCTGCGCTGAACTGAGGCCGATGCTGCGGCCTGCTCCAGCTGAGATGCTGCTGGGCTTCGTGTCTGAGGGCTCACCTTCACTCTGAATGTTATCCGCTCGCCTTTATCATTTTAACTGTGTTTTGCTCTCTCTCCACACGTTGGGTGCTCGCCGATCTTTCCTTTAATGGGTTCTTTCAGCGGGGGGGGGCGGGGTGGTCTTTGTTTCGTGGCTGCCTGCCAGGAGACCAATCTCAAGGTTTGTATAATGTATCATAAATGTAATTTGGTATAATGTATCATAAATGTAATTTGAACTTCTTTGGCCAGAGGTCGGCGAGTCTGTGGAAATCATTGCCATAGACTGCTGTGGCGTGTACACTCAGAGACCAAGTCACGTAAAGCGGAGCTCGACAGGCTCTTGATTAGCCAGGGTGCCAAATGGGGCCGAGAAGGATAATAAGCCAGGCGTGCAGCTGACCTGATGGGCCGAATGGCCTAATTCTGCTCCTATGCTTTGCCGTTGCTCTGAGCATTGTGGGCATGTCATGCAGTACGTTGGCGCCGGAATGTGTGGCGACACCCGCGAGCTGCCCCCACCCACCCTCCAGCACATCCTTTGGTTCTGTTGGCAGCTAACGCAAAGGACGCATTTCAGCGTGTGTCTCTTTCTTTTTAAATCTTTTTATTAATTTTTCAAAATTACAAACTCAATAACAAAGTTGGTACAATGAGATTGGAAACATATTCATCAGCATATATAAAATGAATTTTAAGTAACATAGAAATATAAGATTTCCAAACTCATAATGAGATTAAACATTAACAAAGAAATAAAAAGAAAAAAAATATATAAACAAAAAAAAACCCAAAAGAAAAAGAGAAAAAAAACCCCAAAAAAGGCAAAACAGGGCTAGACCAACAGCTTGTATCAGACAAGATCCATAACGTCGTTAACTCCGCTCCTCTCATCATATAATTTTAGAAAAAAGATTCGTAAAGGTCAGATTACATCATATGAAAATGTTGCATAAAAGGTTTCCAAGTTTCTCCAAATTTAACCGAAGAGTCAAAAAATTCACTTCTAATTTTTTCTAAATTTAAACTTAATATGGTTTGAGGAAAACCATTGGAATGTAGTTGGAGAATTAGTTTCCTTCCAGTTCAACAAAATAGATCTCTTGCCATTAAAGTAACAAATGCTATCATTCGACAGGCTGAAGAAGACAAAGATCTATGTTCTACCATTGGCAATCCAAAGATTGCCGTAATAGGATGGGGTTTTAAATCGAAGCATAGAACTGCTGAAATAATATCAAAAATGTCTTTCAAATATTTTTCCAAAAGAGGACAGGACCAAAACATATGAGTTAAAGAAGCCACTTCAGAGTGACATCTATCACAAGTAGGGTTCAGTGTGCGTCTCAATGTACCTGCGATATAGATACAGCTCAACCATAAATCTACCCGGCGACCAGGCCTGTGGTAACAAATTCCACAAATTCACCATCCTCTGGCTAAAGATGTTGCTACGTTCGGATGTGGACCAAATGCGGAGCGAGAGGCACCGAAGCGGGTCGATAGCTCATGGACTTCAATGCGAGCAGAGTTAGAGGGAAAAGAAAACAGTAAACGCTAGGCCGAACGGGGCCGCAAACTAAAACTCTCAAATGGAAAACGAAGCCAACACTGCGGCTGAAAGGAATAACTAAATATAAAACCAGTCCCGCTGGTCTTTGGAGTCCATTGACCCGACAGTCCAATTTCTCAGGCAAGGCCGAATGCAAGCAGGCAGCGAAATGTTGCTGTGCTTTGCTCAAGTCTCGACAAGTGCTACAACGAAAAGAATGGAGTTAAATACCGTCACAATGAACATAAATTAGCCGGCACGTGCATATTTATGAGCACAATTGCCAAATCTGCTGCGCTGCCGAAACCGTGGTCGTGACAAGTGAAATTTCTCCATGTCTGTTTTAAATGGATGCCCTTCCATCCTGAGGCTGTGCCCTCTTGTCCTAGACTCCCCCACCATGGGAAACATCCTTTCCACATCTACTTTGTGTGGGCCTTTCAATATTTGAAAAGTTTCAATGAGATTCCCCCCCATCATCCTTCTAAATTCCAGCGAGTACAGACCCAGAGCCATCAAACGTTCCTCGTATGATAACCCTTTCATTCCCAGAATCATCCTTGTGAACCTCCTCTGGACCCTCTCCAATGCCAGCACATCTTAGATAAGGGCCCAAAGCTGTTCACAAATCTCAATGTGAGGCCTCACCAGTGCCCTTATAAAGCCCTCAGCATCACATCCCTGCTCTTGTATTCTAGACCTCTTGAAATGAATGCTAACATGGCATTTGCCTATCTCACCACCAACTCGACCTGCAAGTTAACCTTCAGGGTGTTCTGCACGAGGACTCCCAAGTCCCTTTGCATCTCAGATTTTTGGATTTTCTTCCCGTTTAAAAAAATAGTCTGTACTTTTATTTCTTCTACCAAAATGCATGACCATGCATTTTCCACCTTTGTATTTCATTTGCCACTTTCTTGCCCATTCTCCTAATCTGTCTGTCCTTCTGTTTCCTCAACACTATCTGCCCCTCCAGCAATCTTCGTATCATTTTCAAACTTCTATCATCTAAATCATTGATATACAACTTATAAAGAACTGGTTCCAACACTGACCTCTGCTGAACACCACCATAGAAAGACAGATATACTTCATTGATCCCAAGGGAAATTGGGTTTCGTTACAGCCGCACCAACCCAAGAATACAAAGCCACAAACAATCAAACAACAATATGCAAACTATGCCAGATGGAAATAAGTCCAGGACCAGCCTATTGGCTCAGGGTGTCTGACCCTCCACGGGAGGAGCTGCAAAGTTTGATGGCCACAGGCAGGAATGATCTCCTGTGACGCCCAGTGTTGCCAGGATGAGGTTGAAGGCAAGAGAAGTCAAAGCTAATGTAAAAAACAAAAGAGAGGGCATAGAACAAAGCAAAAATTAGCGGGAAGGATTGAAAAGCTTTTAAAAACCTGCAGAGAGCAACTAAAAGAATCATTAGGAGGGAAAAGATGAAAGCAAGCCAGCAAACAATATCAAAGTGTATAGTAAAAGCTTTTTCAAGACTGTAACAAAATAAAAGAGAGATGAGAGTGGATATAGGACCGCTAGAAAATGAGGCCGGAGAAATAATAACAGGGGACAAGGAGATGGCAGATGAACTAAATGAGTATTTTGCATCAGTCTTCACTGTGGAAGACACTAACTGTGTGCCAGGCGTTGTGAAGGAAGAGGAGTGGGTGCAGTTACTGTTACAAGAGAGAAGTTGCTCAAAAAGCTGAAAGACCTAAACATACACAAGACACCCAGACCAAATGAACTGCACCCTAGGGTTCTGAAAGAGGTAGAATTATAGATTGTGGCCACATTAGTAATGATCTTTCAAAAATCATTGGACTCTGGCGTGGTGCCAGAGGACTGGAAAATTGCAAATGTCACTCCACTCTTTAAGAAAGGAGGAAGGCAGCAGAAAGGAAATTATAGACCAGTTAGCCTGACCTCAGTGGTTGGGAAGATGTTGGTGTCAATTGTAAAGGATAAGGTGATGGAGTACTTGGTGACAACAAAATAGGACAAAATCAGCATGGTTTCCTTCAGGGAAAAACTTGCCTGACAAACCTGTTGGAATTCTTTGAGGAGATTACAAGTAGGATAGATAAAGGGGATGCAATGGATGTTGTATATTTGGATTTTCAGAAGGGCTTTGCCAAGGTGCCACACATGAGGCTGCCTTAAGAGCCCGTGGTATTACAGGAAAGTTACTGGCATGGTTAGAGCATTGGCTGATTGGTAGGAGGCAGCAAGTGGGAATAAAAGGATCCTTTTCTGGTTGGCTGCCAGTGACTAGTGGTGTTCCGCAGATGTTGGTGTTGGGACCACTTCTTTTTATGCTGTATATAAATGCTTCAGATGATGAAATAGATGATTTTGTTGCCAAGTTTGCAGATGATATGCAGCTTGATGGATAGACAGGTAGTGTTGAGGAAACAGGTAGGATGCAGAAGGACTTGGGCAGATTAGGAGAATGGGCAAGAGAGCAGCAAATGAAATACAGTGTTGGAAACACATGGTCATGCACTTTGGTAGCAGAAATAAATGTGCGGACTATTTTCTAAATGGGGAGGAAATCCAAAAATCTGATGTGCAGAGGGACTTGGGAGTCCTTGTGCAGAGCACCCTGAAGGTTAACTTGCAGGTTGATTTGGAAGGCAAATGCTATGTTAGCATTCATTTCAAGAGGTCTTGAATAAAGAGCAGGGAGGTGATGCTGAGGTTTTATAAGGCACTGGTGAGGCCTCACCTTGAGTCAAGTGAACAATATTGGGCTCCTCATCTGAGAAACGATGTGCTAGCATTGGAAAGGGTCCAGAGGAGGTTCACAAGGATGATTCTGGGAATGAAAGGGTTATCATACGAGGAATGCTTGATGGCTCTGGGCCTGTACCTGCTGGAGATTAGAAGGATGAGGGGGGACCTCATTGAAACCTTTCAAATGTTGAAAGGAGTAGATATGGAACGGATGTTTCCCATGGTTGGGAAGTCTAGGACAAGAGAGAACACACAGCCTCACGTCCATTTAAAAGAGACGTGGAGAAATTTTTTTAGCCAGAGGGTGGTGAATTTGTGGAATTTGTTGCCACAGGCAGCTGTGGAGGCCAGGTCGTTGGGCAGAGCTTGATAGGTTCTTGATTGGACATTGCATGCAAGGTTACGAGGAGAAGGCCAGGGAGTGGGGTTGAGGAGGAGGGAGAAAAATGATCAGCCATGATAGAGCGGTGGAGCGGAGTCGATGGGCCTAATTCTGCTCCCGTGTCTTATGGTCATTTTGATTAGATATTTACATTAACGGATAGGTGGGCCTCATTAGGTGGCCACTGAGTGCCTGTCGGAGGTAACTCTGGTTCGACCGCATCTGGAGTATTGCACTTATTTCCGGTCACCCCACTATAGGACGTGGAGGCGTTGAAGAGGGCGCAGAAGAGGTTCACCAGGTTTGGAGGGCAAGATGTTGGACAAAGTTGGGCTGTTTTCCCTGGAGTAGGGGAGTCTGATTTATTATTATTTTATTCAGAGCTAAAGCAACTGGCCCTTCCGGCCCAACGAGCCTTGCACCTCCAATTACACCCACGTGACAAATAAACCCACAAACCGGTATGTCTCTGGACTGCGGGAGGAAACTGGAGCACCCGGAGGAAACCCACGCGGCCACGGGGAGAACGTACAAACTCCTTACAGGCAGCGGTGAGGAATCGGGCCCGGATCGCTGGCGCCGCGGCAGCGTTCCACTAACCGCCACGCTGGCCAGCCGCCCGTGTAGAATTTGGAGAGGGCACTGGCAGGGTAGACAGCCAGAGCGTCCTTTCTCCCGCACTGCAAGCAAGCGCATCGGTGAGACCTGACGCGGACCGGGAGACCGCTTCGCCGGGCACCTTCCGCCAGAGAAGCCGGGATATCCCGGTGGCCACTCTACTTCCCGTTCCCATTCCGACACGTCAATCCATGCCCTCCTCTACTGCCGCGATGAGGCCGCACTATTCCCTCTGGGTAGCCTCAACCTGATGGCGCGAAGATTGATTTCTCAACCTACCAGTAATTGCCTCCCACTTCACTATTGTGCTGGGCACGTGGCCAAGTGGTGAAGGCGCTCGTCTAGTGATCTGAAGGTCGCTAGTTCGAGCCTCAGCTGTGGCAGTGTGCTTGTGCCCTTGAGCAAGGCACTTAACCACACATTGCTCTAGTGTCCGTGCCAGACTTCCAATCTGCGCCTCGTAAGGCATGAAAATGCCCGACACAGGCCTCTCATGGTCTGAGTTTACATTCTCTCCCCTTTTCCCTATCCCATCTTATCTCCTGACCTGCCCATCACCTCCCCCTTCCCTTTTCTTTATGGTCTTCTGTCCTCTCCAATCAGATTCCCCCTTCTCCAGCCCTTTATCTCTTCCACCAATCGGCTTCCCAGCTCTTCAGTTCACCCCTCCCCCTCTCCTGGTTCCACCTATCACCTACTGCCTTGTACTTTGTCCCCCACCCCCCAGTCCTGATGAAGGGTCTCGGCCTGAAACGCCCACTGGTTATTCTTTTCCACGGACGCTGCCTGGCCTGCTGAGTTCCGGCAGCATTTTGTGAGTGTTGCCTTTCGTCCCGGGGGGGTCGAAATGTCTCACACCCGTGATCGCACTCCCAGCACGCCCCCCCAGTCATGAGGCTCCGTAACAGCCACTGTAACGGGTAGCTCGCTCCCTCCCACCCACCCACTTGGTTGTCCCCCTCGGCTCTCCCAGCCACATTCAGCCCCACTAAATTCGCGAGGGTCTGGTGAAGCGGGAGGCACGTGGGTGGTGAGATCTCCGTGGTAACCAGACCCACAGCTGAGGGAGCTGGGGGGGGGGTAGTGCGGGCTCATGTAAAAGGGGGCCCTGACGGCTCCACGAACCACAGGATACATGAAGGGGAGGGATGGGCTTGCACATTGAGACGGGCTGAATGGCCTCCTCGCTGGCACCCACCTCCCTCTCCCGCGTGGCTTCACTGCGGCAGCGTTGTGTTTCCCAATCGTTGCCCCGTGGATGGGGGGGCCATCGGGCACTCCCAGCACGTACTAGCCCTTGGTAAGTCCGGTCACTTTCTGTTCACGGAGCTGGCTTCCTGACTCTCACACGGCCCAGACACAAACCATTCCCCCTCCGGTTCATGGGCCAGTCCGCGTCAAGTCCCTGGTTTGATCCCAACCTTCAGCGCTCTGTGGGAGAGTGTGTGTCTGTATCTGTGTGTGGGTGTGTGTGTGTCTGTATCTGTGTATGTGTGTGTCTGTATCTGTATATATGTGTATGTGTGTGTCTGTATCTGTGTATAGGTGTGTGTGTTTGTATATGTGTGTGTGTGCGTATAATGTGTATAAGTCTGTGTGTGTGTGTCTGTGTATATATGTGTGTGCGTGTGTCTGTATCTGTGTATATGTGTGTGGGTGTGTGGGCATGTGTGTGTGTACATAATGTGTGTGTGTGTGTGTGTGTGTGTCTGTATCTGTATGTATGAGGTGTCAGGGAGGGGTAGCACCTCTGGTGGGGGAACATGTCGTGTCCTTTTCAGGGTGGTTAGTCCACCTTTGGTCCCCACCTGGCACTCAGCTCTCACCTGTGGCTCCCCGTAGCTGTTTGCACACGACAGCGGCCACACCCCGGGCAACGGCTTCGACAAGCCGGCTAAACCAGGTGAGGGTAGCCGACGGGTCTCAAACCCTCGGTGAGATAGGGAGCTGTCTATCCCAGCATGTGAAGACAGACTCCGGTGGATTGAGTGGACGAGAACAATGGAAGGTCTAACGGTCAAGAAGGCGGTCTCTGCAAGCGTCGTGGAACGTGTGGAGCAGGACAAGACACAGAAGACGTCCTGGTCATCCACTGCGCCCAGTCCCATCTCCAGACGTCTCGACTCTGTCTTGCCACTGGATCCAGGTGGGAATTGGGAAGAGAGAGTGAGGCTGACGCTGTGCAACTCTCCCTCACTTAAATCCAAATCACGCGCCAGTCTCGACACCATCATCATGATTAATGGTGTCGAGGTCTTCATCGACGACAATGGACGAACCGTATGTGTGTGTGGGTATTGTGTATGTGTGTGTCTGTGTATATGTGCATGTGTGTGTGTCTGTGTATATGTGTTTATTTGTGGGTGTTTATGTATGTATATGTGTGTGTGTGTGTGTGTCTATGTGTGTTAGTATGTGAGTATGTGTGTGAGTCTGGGTGTGTGTGTCTGTGTATCTGTGTGTGTTTGTCCTGACGAAGGGTCTCGGCCTGAAACGTCGACTGTACTTCTTCCTATAGATGCTGCCTGGCCTGCTGCGTTCACCAGCAATTTTTGTGTGTTGTCTGTGTTTATGTATGTATGTGTGTTTCTGTGTGTGTGTTGTGTCTGTGTATATGCGTGTATTTGTGTGTATATACACACACACACGTGTATGTATGAATGTGTGTGTGCTGGAGGAACTCAGTAGGTCGGGCTGCAACTATTGAAAGGAATAATCAGTCTATAAAAATAAATAAAAAGGTGAGAGAGGAAAATAGGAATGGGAATGGGAATGGTGAGGGGGTGAGGGAGTGAAGGCGGGGGGGGGGGCAGTTACCAGAAGTTGGAGAAGTCAATGTTCATGCCATCAGTTACCCAGATGAAATATGAGGTGTTGCTCCTCCAACCTGAGTGTGGCCTCATCATATGTGTGTGTTGCTGGAGTTTTCACTCTCCCAGTGATCGAGTGGGTATGGAGTCGGTGTTTAATTGTCCCAGTGCTTGGGTGAGGGGTGGTACCTGGGGAGGGGTTACCGGGAACCTCAGAGGAATGGGTTCGAGGGTTGGAAAGTGGTGGACTGGGGTTACACTGAGAGCCGGCACACGCTGACGGGCCGAAGGGTCTTCTATCGGGCCAGGAGGCACCAGAGACATGAGACCTACAACGTCTGTGTCGGCATCGTGGAGGGAGAAGACAGGGCAGGGGAGTGTATCTGAAGAGGAGGCTGGTAGTTGAGGGTTACGGGGAGGAGGCAGGAGAATGGGGGTTGAGAGAGAGAATAAAATCAGCCATGATGGAATGGCAGAACAGACTTGATGGGCCGAACGGCCTAATTCTGCTCCTCTGTCTTAAGGACACCCTATGATCAGGAGGAGGTACAGAAGCCTGAAGACCCAGGAACAGCTTTCTCCCCTCTGCCATCAGATCTCCGAACGGTCCGTGAACCCACCTACCTCACAATTCTTTGCACTGTTTATCTATTGTGCAGCTTATAATAATTGTATGATTTTGGACAGTACTGCCGCGTCGTTTAAGTCAGTAAGAATAACCCTAATTCGGGTGGGGATCCTGTTCTCACTTGCCCACATCTCTCACCTCGGAGGCAAATTCCCTTCCTGCCCGCCAGGATAGCCCGGTAGCCACGGGAGGGCCGCCTCGGGCCGGCAGTCCCAGACACGGCCAGCAGGTGGGGGTGTCGCCTCAAGACCGTGCGCCCGACTCGGAGCCACGTCCCGGCACCCGAGGTCAATCCCGGAGACTTCAGTCCGTCGCTGCCTTCCTGGTGTCGGCCCGCCCCGGGCGTGGGCGTATCTGTGGTTCAGATCTCACCTGGCCGTTGTATTTATTCTACTCGGTCTCTGTAAACTCCTCTGACCCCTACACCGCTCCCTACCCCTGTGACCACCAACCCTTCGGGCCCCTACACCCCTCCCCATCTCTCTACCCCACTCCAGCCTCCCCGTCTCTGTAAACCCTTCCGACCCCTACACCCCTCCCCGTCCCTGTAACCCCGCCTGCCCCTACATCCTCCCCATCTCTGTAACCCCCTCCTACCCCTACACCCCTCCCTGTCTCTGTAACCCCCTCCGACTCCTACACCCCTCCCCGTCTCTCTACCCCACTCCAGCTTCCCCGTCTCTGTAACCCTCTCCGGCCCCTACATCCCTCCGTCTCTGTAAACCCCACCGACCCCTACATCCCTCCGTCTCTGTAAACCCCACCGACCCCTACATCCCTCCGTCTCTGTAAACCCCTTCGACCCCTACATCCCTCCGTCTCTGTAAACCCTCCGGACCCTGCACCCCTCCCCATCTTTGTAAACCCCTTTGGCCCCTGCACCCCTCCCCGTCTCTGTAAACCCCTCTGGCCCCTACACCCCTCCCCGTCTTTGTAACCCTCTCCTGCCCCTACACCCGTCCCTGTAAACCCCTCCTGCCCCTCCCCGTCTCTGTAACCCCCTCCGGCCCCTACACCCCTCCCCGCCTCTGTAACCCCCTCCTGCCCCTACACCCCTCCCCATCTTTGTAAACCCACTCTGACCCCTACACCCCTCCCCGTCTCTGTAACCCCCTCCCGCCCCTACACCCCTCCCCGTCTCTGTAATCCCCTCCGGCTCCTACACCCCTCCCCGTCTCTGTGACCCCCTCCAGTCCCTACACCCCTCCTCATCTTTGTAAACCCCTCCGACCCCTACACCCCTCCCCCTCTCTCTAACCCCCTCCTGCCTCTACACCCCTCCCCGTCTCTGTAACTCCCTTCGGCCCCTACACCCCTCCGCGCCTCTGTAACCTTCTCCGGCCCCTACACCCCTCCCCGCCTCTGTAACCCCATCCGGCCCCTACACCCCTCCCCGTCCCTGTAACCCCCTCCGGCCCCGACATCTTTGCGCGTCCTGGAAACCGCGTTGTTGATTTGCGCGGGTTCTCGGCTCTGAGATTACATACTTTCGAACTTCTCTCTGCACCGTTCTGGCGCGGTGAGTGTGCGTGGGCCGTGCCCCCAGTGAGGGTCTGTGTCGAGTGGGATCCGAGGTCAGGCCGCGTGTGTGTGTGTGTTTTTTTTCCCCGCGGGACGGCTTGCAGATGCTGGTACGGCCGCACCGGGACCTCAGTCCAGTGCGAGACCCCGCCGCCTGTTCCGTCCCGCGGGGGGTGGGGATGGAAGTCCACGTGGTGTCTCTTTGTCACGGGACGGGGCGGTGGGAATAACGAGGAAAGGAGATTGGGAGGATGATCCCTAGTGCGAGTGTTTTCCGCCCTATCCCCAACCCTCTCCCAGTCTCTGCCTCCCCCCGCTTCCAAACACCCTCCTGATCCTCTTGAGGAAGGTGCCGGGAAAGGGCCGGTAGCATCATGAAGGATCCCACCCACCCTCCCTGCTCACGGACTGTTTGTCCTACTCCCATCGGGGGGGGGGGGGGGGGAGGCCACGTAGTCCCCACCCCAGGACCCAACAGAGACCTTTCCCCAAGCATTGATGCTGATCAACACCTCCACCCACCGCCAGGACTTTACCACTTCCTGTCAGAGCCACCTCGTGTACAGAAACTCCCGTGCCCAGAGTCACTTCATGGACAGACAATCAATCTGCGAATATAAACTATTTTATGCATCTATATTGATTGTGATTTTATTACCGTGTTCTTGATCTTATTGTGCTTTTCTGTGCTGCCCGGATCCGGAGTGACAATTATTTCGCTATCTTTTTTACACGTGTGTACTGGGAGTGACATTGCACCACGCTGGGCAGAGGTTGCAGGAGGCGAGAGGAGAGCGGGAGGGGCCCCCGGTCCACCTTCCAGTCACCTTCCCCCCCCCCAAATCTTACCACCCACACTCCACTCCCCTAAACAACCCCTACCCCCCCACCCCCAAAACAACCCGCCACCTCAATGCCTGCCCGAGTCGACGTTGAGATCTAATTCCACATGGGTGGGGGGGGGGGGGAGAGAAAGACCCCGTGTGCGGTGACACCTCCCGCGGCGCTGCCCCGATGGGGACGCCGGCCGAGGCCGGGAGGGGGGCTGGGGAGCCGAGTCCGGGGACGGGTTGCTGAGTTGGCAGAGCCGAGGGTGGGTGGGTGGGTGGGGGTGGAATCGCTGCGAGAGGCGGCAGCTGC